>NC_059161.1:73780828-74026640 GCF_019923935.1 Bubalus bubalis
TTCCCTTTCTTTTGCCTAGAGAATTTCCTTTTAGAAAATTTGCAATTGTAAATCCTTTTCTTGTCTCTTAGAGACAGAAGCAAAACTTTTGAAAATGTGAATAACCTCCAGACAGCATTTTATCCCAGGAATGTCTTGAGAGCCTTGGAACTATCTTTTTGAATCTGAACATAAAGTTCCCTGTCTGGCTCTTTGGGAGTTTAGCCTAGATGCCAGGCTCCAAGTTGTAACTTCTTGTTTGCTGCAATGATAGAAGACAATTTATTTTTCCTTTGGATCAAGACAATTAACATGTATGTAAATGACTGTAACTGCCCAGCTACATAAACAGATGAGATGTCTTTCTGTTCTTGTAATCTCTTTAGTGGATTTCTGAGATGCATATCATACATATCTGATTTAAAGCTTATTCAAACAAAACTCTTCTACATTAATGAAGAGGATTCTAGGTTGAAGGAAGTTTTTATTTTTAATTAATTCCACAACACAGGTCAAATTTCATCTTGTTCTTCTTTTCCCCTAACACAATTGACACACAATAGTGTAGACACACAGATTCACCAATACTGAAAATAACTTCTATAATTATAATCTTATTGTATCAACTGAACTGGTATAAAATTAAATAAACATAGAAAAGATCATGAGGCTGGGAAAGATTGAGGGTAGAAGGAGAAGGTGACAGAGGATGAGATGGTTGGATGGCATCACCGATTCAATGGGCATGAGCTTGAGCACACTCCGGGAGATAGTGAAGGACAGGAAAATGTGGTGTGCTGCAGTCCATAGGATTGCAAAGAGTTGGACGTGACTTAGCAACTGAACACAAAAACAATAGAATATTTATTAGTGATGATGTCAACAATACAAATTTATAATTATGCTTTTGAGACTATTTATTTGAGTACTGATTATATGCCCAAACTGGGCTAAATATTGTGACTAGATTGTGTGATGTGATCTTTGCAATGACTCTACAATTTGGCTATCATCACTATTTTCCAGAGACAACTGCCAAGGGCTATGAAGTTGTAATGTTTTATCCAGGTTCCATTCCTAGACAGAAGTAGAGCCATGGTGATGTGACTGCAGAATCTGTCTGGCTTCATCATGGGGTGATCCTTCCTTACATGTCATGAAGGAGACCATGCCACACCAGGCCAGCATCGATTCCAGTGGCTGCTTAATCCCGGGTTTGTCTGTGCATGCTGAGCCATTCAGCTGTGGTTCTTAAGGCAGCTTATGATACAAGGAACATTTTCTGAACACAAATGGATTTACGTTTCTCTTATGCACTGACCAGGTGAAACTGAGCAGGACCTTACCTTTTTTTTTTTTTTTTTTTTTTTCAGTTTCATAGACCTTCCCCAATTTCTAAAGGGCAGATTCAGTTACTAATTAGGGGAGTCCGGTAATTCAGAAAGAAACAATAGTGATCCATTTATAGTTAGTATAAAATATTGGCTGTCTTTCCCATGTTATACAATATATCCTTATAGCTTATTTATACCTAACAATTTCTACCTCTTAATCCCCTGTAGATTGCCCCTCTCTCCTTCCTTGCCCCACCTGTTTGTTCTGCATATTTATTAGTGTTTTTTTTTGTTTGTTTGTTTGTTTTTTCATATTCACTAGTTTGTGAAATTCCAGTACTTTGGCCACCTCATGCAAAGAGTTGACTCATTGGAAAAGACTCTGATGCTGGGAGGGATTGGGGGCAGGAGGAGAAAGGGACGACAGAGGATGAGATGGCTGGATGGCATAACTGAGTGGTGGATGTCCATCACTGAGATGGACGTGAGTCTGAGTGAACTCCGGGAGTTGGTGATGGACAGGGAGGCCTGGCATGCTGCAATTCATGGGGTCACAAAGAGTCGGACACAACTGAGCGACTGAACTGAACTGAACTGAGTTTGTATAAACTTTAAAAAATATGAATTACCATACTGTATATCAACTATACTTCAATAAAGAAAGGAAAGGAAATGATAGTACAGCTATGGGTCCGGGTCTGGGCTCCTCCTTGGGGGATGTGCATACGATCTGATCCACATCTCTGAGTTTCATAGGAACTAAGGCCCCCACCTGGTGGAGGATGGTAACCTCACGCTGAGCAAAAGCTCCTGGACTCCAGACTGGTTGGAACCAGAAGGCTGATCATTGAGATTCCTGGAACATAGCCTCCAACCAATCAGAGGAGAGTTTCACACCCTGCAGTTCCCCTCCCAATTTTTCCTATAAAAAGTCTTCCCAGAAAACCATCAGAGAGTTCAGGTCTTTAGGGCAGGAGCCTCCCCTTTCTCCTGCATGGCCCTGCAGTAAAACTTTCTCCACTCCAAAATCAAACCTTTCTGTTTCTTTGGCCTCACTGTGCCTCTGGCTCGCCAATTGGATTCAACAACATTGATAGCCATATGATCTTGAAACAAAAAAAAAAAGTGATTTAGTCTGTCTTAAACTCAGTTTCTTCATCTGGAAGCAATCTCTAATAGCAGTGTCACAGTGCTTATAAAGAAGCAGTGCTAAAACTCTACTAACATAATGTATGTGACCAGCAATGAAGATGGAAATCACCAGACAAAAGCACAGAAGAGCCCTTGCTCAACTGTATGCCACCCAGGGATCAAGACAGTGCCTGGCATAACAGGGAATTAAAATAACCCTGTATGCAAGACAGCAAAAGAGACACAGATGTATAGAACAGTCTTTTGAACTCTGTGGGAGAGGCAGAGGGTGGGATGATTTGGGAGAATGGCATTGAAACATGTATAATATATATGAAACAAATCACCAGTCCAGGTTCGATGCATGATACTGGATGCTTTGGGCTGGTGCACTGGGATGACCCAGAGGGATGGTATGGGGAGGGAGGAGGGAGGGGAGTTCAGGATGGGGGGGAACACGTGTACACCCATGGCAGATTCATGTTGATGTATGGCAAAACCAATACAATATTGTAAAGTAATTTACCTCCAATTAAAATAAATAAATTTATATTAAAAAAGAAATAAAGTGAAAGAAAAAACTAACCAAAAAAATATATATATATATATGTTTTTATAGAGTCACCCTTCTCTCTATATTTTATAAATAATGAAGATGGCATAAATTTGACACATTTTCACATGTAGAAGACCGGATCTTTTTTTTTTTTTTCTTTTATATCAAATTCTCCCAGTATACTAACATCAAGTACACCTTGAATGCAAAATCCATTTATCCCCACAGGCAGCCTGGACACAGAATGAAAACCGCACCTTTCCAACCCCATAACATGACTGCGTAATAACGCCACTGTCTCCCTTATCATTATTTTCATATCCTCTCAATCCTAATAAGTCTCCACCTGGAAAGAGCCTCATAAAATTTCAGTTCTTGATAGACTTTGACCTTCCTTCCCCCACTACAAGGCTCTCTTGAGTCTTAATTAGTTCTATCTGATTTCAGGAACATTTTAGATTTGTGCTGAGAAAAATCCATCTATGGATATTTTAAAACCACTCTTCTCAGGTGGATTTTTGAGTCTTTGACATGTCAGGGCCAATGTTTTTTTGATCACAGGTATGTGTTTTTTAGGACTTCCCAGGTGGCACTAGTGGTAAAGAACCGGCCTGCCAATGCAAGAGATGTAAGAGATGCGGGTTCCATCCCTGGGTCAGGAATATCCCCTGGAGGAAGACATGGAACCCACTACAGTATTCTTGCCTAGAGAATCCCACGGACAGAGGAGTCTAGTTGGCTACAGTCCACAGGGTTGCAAAGAGTCAGACATGACTGAAGCAACTTAGCACACAGCACATATGTTTTTACCCATGGATGGCTCACTCAGGGCACAAATTCTGGACACCTTTTATATAACAGTGTGAAGAGAGCTGCTGACCACAAGGTAAGGAACAAGGAGTTTTAAGTAAAGGCAGATGATCTGTTATCCTGATGATTTCAAGGACATTTATGATAGCAGACATGCATCTTAGCAGTTGATAGGCAGCTGGATGGATGCTCATGGGACAGAAGAGCAAAAAACTTTCAATTTTAATAAATATTTATAAACAAAACAAAAACAACTCTCCTGAGGTGACAGTTCCCTTACTTTGCTGTTCAGTCACCAAGTCATGTCCAGTTCTTTGCAATCTCATGGACTGCAGCACGCCAGGCTTCCCTGTTCCCTACTATCTCCCAGAGTTTGCCCAAGTTTATGTTCATTGAATCAGTGATGCTATCCAACCTCTCATCCTCTGATGCCACCTCATCCTCTGTTGCCCTCTCCTTCTGCTTTCAATCTTTCCCAGCATCAGGGTCTTTTCCAATGAGTCAGATGTTCGCATCAAGTGGGCAAAATATTGGAGCTTCAGCTTCAGTATCAGTCCTTCCAATGAGTATTCAGGGTTCCCTTACTTACCTAAGCAATAAATTTGACTTTGCCTTAGATCGTATGTCAGATTATCTCATTTGGGGACTGACTTTCAACAAAGCCCATGGGTTTTCTAAGATTTAAAGGATTTTTGAAAACTGAAAATTTCTGCAAATATAGATGTCTTGACATAATAGCACTAATGATGTTCTCAATAATAGACATCATATGTGATTGTATATATATATATACAAATATATGAATATATATATTCCAGGTGCATTTAATTCTTTCATAAATCATGCTTTCAATTTGTGATCAACGATGCCAGAAATAGATATTTCCATTGTGTTCACTCTGATATCAGTGGTTCAAATCCATCAACATACACTTTAAAAAACTTATAAATTAAGATTTTAGCCTTCACATAGGAATTCAAAATAGTATTTTATTTCATTTTTTTAAATTTTATTTTATTTTTAAACTTTACAATATTGTATTGGTTTTGCCAAATATCAAAATGAATCCACCACAGGTATACATGTCTTCCCCATCCTGAAACCTCCTTCCTCCCCATACCATCCCTCTGGGTCGTCCCAGTGCACCAGCCCCAAGCATCCAGTATTGTGCATCAAACCTGGACTGGCGATGCGTTTCATACATGATATTCTACAGGTTTCAATGTAATTCTCACAAATCTTCCCACCCTCTCCCTCTCCCACAGAGTCCAAAAGACTGTTCTATACATCAGTGTCTCTTTTGCTGTCTCGTATACAGGGTTATTGTTACCATCTTTCTAAATTCAATATATATGCATTAGTATAGTGTATTGGTGTTTTTCTTTCTGGCTTACTTCACTCTGTATAATAGTCTCCAGTTTCATCTACCTCATTAGAACTGATTCAAATGTATTCTTTTTAATGGCTCAGTAATACTCCATTGTGTATATGTACCATGGCTTTCTTATCCATTCATCTGCTGATGGACATCTAGGTTGCTTCTATGTCCTGACTACTATAAACAGTGCTGCGATGAACATTGGGGTACACGTGTCTCTTTCCTTTCTGGTTTCCTCAGTGTGTATGCCCAGCAGTGGGATTGCTAGATCATAAGGGAGTTCTATTTCCAGTTTTTTAAGGAATCTCCACACTGTTCTCCATAGTGGCTGTACTAGTTTGCATTCCCACCAACAGTGGAAGAGGGTTCCCTTTTCTCCACATCCTCTCCAGCATTTATTGCTTGTAGACTTTTGGATCGCAGCCATTCTGACTGGCGTGAAATGGTACCTCATAGTGGTTTTGATCTGCATTTCTCTGATAATGAGTGATGTTGAGCATCTTTTCATGTGTTTGTTAGCCATCGGTATGTCTTCTTTGGTGAAATGTCTATTTAGTTCTTTGGCCCATTTTTTGATTGGGTCATTTATTTTTCTGGAGTTGAGCTGTAGGAGTTGCTTGAATATTCTCGAGATTAGTTGTTTGTCAGTTGCTTCATTTGCTATTATTTTCTCCCATTCTGAAGGCTGTCTTTTCACCTTGCTAATAGTTTCCTTTGTTGTGCAGAAGCTTTTAAGTTTAATTAGGTCCCATTTGTTTATTTTTGCTTTTATTTCCAATATTCTGGGAGGTGGGTCATGGAGGATCCTGCTGTGATGTATGTTGGAGAGTGTTTTGCCTATGTTCTCCTCTAGGAGTTTTATAGTTTCTGGTCTTACATTTAGATCTTTAATCCATTTTGAGCTTATTTTTGTGTATGGTGTTAGAAAGTGTTCTAGTTTCATTCTTTTACAAGTGGTTGACCAGTTTTCCCAGCACCACTTGTTAAAGACATTGTCTTTAATCCATTGTATATTCTTGCCTCCTTTGTCAAAGATAAGGTGTCCATATGTGTGTGGATTTATCTCTGGGCTTTCTATTTTGTTCCATTGATCTATATTTCTGTCTTTGTGCCAGTACCATATTGTCTTGATGACTGTGGCTTTGTAATAGAGCCTGAAGTCAGGCAGGTTGATTCCTCCAGTTCCATTCTTCTTTCTCAAGATTGCTTTGGCTATTCGAGGTTTTTTGTATTTCCATACAAATTGTGAAATTATTTGTTCTAGCTCTGTGAAGAATACCGTTGGTAGCTTGATAGGGATTTCATTGAATCTATAAATTGCTTTGGGTAGTATATTCATTTTCACTGTATCGATTCTTCCAATCCATGAACATGGTATATTTCTCCATCTATTAGTGTTCTCTTTGATTTCTGTCATCAGTTGTTTTATAGTTTTCTATATATAGGTCTTATTTTTTTAGGTAGATATATTCCTAAGTATTTTATTCTTTCTGTTGCAATGGTGAATGGAATTGTTTCCTTAATTTCTCTTTCTGTTTTCTCATTATTAGTGTATAGGAATGCAAGGGATTTCTGTGTGTTGATTTTTTATCCTGCAACTTTACTATATTCATTGATTAGTTCTAGTAATTTTCTGGTAGAATCTTTAGGGTTTTCTATGTAGAGGATCATGTCATCTACAGATAGTGAGAGTTTTATTTCTTCTTTTCCAGTTTGGATTCCTTTTATTTCTTTTTCTGCTCTGATTGCTGTGGCCAAAACTTCCAAAACTATGTTGAATAGTAATGGTGAAAGTGGGCACCCTTGTCTTGTTCCTGACTTTAGAGGAAATGCTTTCAATTTTTCACCATTGAGGATAATGTTTGCTGTGGGTTTGTAACATATAGCTTTTATTATGTTGAAGTGTGTTCCTTCTATTCCTGCTTTCTGGAGAGTTCTTATCATAAATGGATGTTGAATTTTGTCAAAGGCTTTCTCTGCAGTTATTGAGATAATCATATGGTTTTTATTTTTCAATTTGTTAATGTAGTGTATTACATTGATTGATTTGTGGATATTGAAGAATCCTTGCATCCCTGGGATAAAGCCCACTTGCTCATGATGTATGATCTTTTTAATGTGTTGTTGGATTCTGATTGCTAGAATTTTGTTAAGGATTTTTGCATCTATGTTCATCAATGATATTGGCCTGTAGTTTTCTTTTTTTGTGGGATCTTTGCCAGGTTTTGGTATTAGGGTGATGGTGGCCTCATAGAATGAGTTTGGTAATTTACCCTCCTCTGCAATTTTCTGGAAGAGTTTGAGTAGGATAGGTGTTGGCTCTTCTCTAAATTTTTGATAGAATTCAGCTGTGAAGCCATGTGGACATGGGCTTTTGTTTGCTGGAAGATTTCTGATTACAGTTTCAATTTCCATGCTTGTGATGGGTCTGTTAAGACTTTCTGTTTCTTCCTGGTCCAGTTTTGGAAAGTTGTACTTTTCTAAGAATTTGTCCATTTCTTCCACGTTGTCCATTTTATTGGCATATAATTGCTAATAGTAGTCTCTTATGATCCTTTGTATTTCTGTGTTGTCTGTTGTGATCTCTGCATTTTCATTTCTAATTTTATTGATTTGATTTTTCTCCCTTTGTTTCTTGATGAGTCTGGCTAATGGTTTGTCAATTTTATTTATCCTCTCAAAGAATCAGCTTTTGGCTTTGTTGATTTTTGCTATGGTCTCTTTTGTTTCTTTTGCATTTATTTCTGCCCTAATTTTTAAGAGTTCTTTCCTTCTACTAACCCTGGGGTTCTTCATTTCTTCCTTTTCTAGTTGCTTTAGGTGTAGAGTTAGGTTATTTATTTGACTTTTTTCTTGTTTCTTGAGGTGTGCCTGTATTGCTATGAACTTTCCCCTTAGGACTGCTTTTACAGTGTCCCACAGGTTTTGGGTTGTTGTGTTTTCATTTTCATTCGTTTCTATGCAAATTTTGATTTCTTTTTTGATTTCTTCTGTGATTTGTTGGTTATTCAGCAGCGTGTTGTTCAGCCTCCATATGTGGGAATTTAATAGTTTTTCTTCTGTAATTGAGATCTAATCTTACTGCATTGTGGTCAGAGAAAATGCTTGGAATGATTTCTATTTTTTTTTAATTTACCAAGGCTAGATTTATGGCCCAGGATGTGATCTATCCTGGAGAAGGTTCCATGTGTGCTTGAGAAAAAGGTGAAATTCATTGTTTTGGGATGAAATGTCCTATAGATATCAATTAGGTCTAACTGGTCTATTGTATTGTTTAAAGTTTGTGTTTCCTTGTTAATTTTCTGTTTAGTTGATCTATCCATAGGTGTGAGTGGGGTATTAAAGTCTCCCACTATTATTGTGTTATTGTTAATTTCTCCTTTCATACTTGTTAGCATTTGTCTTACATACTGCAGTGCTCCCGTGTTGGGTGCATATATATTTATAATTGTTATATCTTCTTCTTGGATTGATCATTTGATCATTATGTAATGACCATCTTTGTCTCTTTTCACAGCCTTTGTTTTAAAGTCTACTTTATCTGATATGAGTATTGCTACTCCTGCTTTGTTTTGGTCCCTATTTGCATGGAAAATTTTTTTCCAGCCCTTGACTTTCAGTCTGTATGTGTCCCCTGTTTTGAGGTGGGTCTCTTGTAGACAACATATGTAGGGGTCTTGTTTTTGTATCCATTCAGCCAGTCTTTGTCTTTTGGTTGGGGCATTCAACCCATTTACGTTTAAGGTAATTACTGATAAGTATGATCCCGTTGCCATTTACTTTATTGTTTTGGGTTCAAATTTATACACCGTTTTTGTGTTTCCTGTCTAGAAAATATCCTTTAGCATTTGTTGGAGAGCTGGTTTGGTGGTGCTGAAGTCTCTCAGCTTTTGCTTGTCTGTAAAGCTTTTGATTTCTCCTTCATACTTGAATGAGATCCTTGCTGGGTACAGTAATCTGGGCTGTAGGTTATTTTCTTTCATCACTTTAAATATGTCTTGCCATTCCCTTCTGGCTTGAAGAGTTTCTATTGAAAGATCAGCTGTTATCCTTATGGGAATTCCCTTGTGTGTTATTTGTTGTTTTTCCCTTGCTGCTTTTAATATTTGTTCTTTGTGTTTGATCTTTGTTAATTTGATTAATATGTGTCTTGGGGTGTTTTGCCTGGGGTTTATCATGTTTGGGACTCTCTGGGTTTCTTGGACTTGAGTAATTATTTCCTTCCCAATTTTAGGGAAGTTTTCAACTATTATCTCCTCAAATATTTTCTCATGGTCTTCCTTTTTGTCTTCTTCTTCTGGGACCCCTATGATTCGAATGTTGTAGCGTTTAATATTGTCCTGGAGGTCTCTGAGATTGTCCTTATTTCTTTTAATTCATTTTTCTTTTTTCCTCTCTGATTCATTTATTTCTACCATTCTATCTTCTAATTCACTAATCCTATCTTCTGCCTCTGTTATTCTACTATTTGTTGCCTCCAGAGTGTTTCTAATTTCATTTATTGCATTATTCATTATATATTGACTCTTTTTTATCTCTTCTTTGTCCTTGTTAAACCTTTCTTGCATCTTCTCAATCTTTGTCTCCAGGCTATTTATCTGTGATTCCATTTTGATTTCAAGATTTTGGATCAATTTCACTATCATTATTCGGAATTCTTTATCAGGTAGATTCCCTATCTCTTCCTCTTTTGTTTGGTTTGGTGGGCATTTATCCTGTTCCTTTATCTGCTGGGTATTCCTCTGTCTCTTCATCTTGTTTAAATTTCTGAGTTTGGGGTGTCCTTTCTGTATTCTGGCAGTTTGTGGAGTTCTCTTTATTGTGGCATTTCCTCGCTGTGTGTGGGTTTGTACAGGTGGTTTGTCAAGGTTTCTTGGTTAGGGAAGCTTGTGTCGGTGTTCTGGTGGATGGAGATGTATTTCTTCTCTCTGGAGTGCAATTAAGTGTCCAGTAATGAGTTATGAGATGTCTATGGTTTTGGGGTGACTTTGGGCAGCCTGTATCTTGGAGCTCAGGGCTGTGTTCCTTTGTTGCTGGAGAATTTGCTTGGTATGTCTTGCCCTGGAACTTGTTGGCCCTTGTGTGGTGCTTGGTTTCAGTGTAGGTATGGAGGCATTTGATAAGCTCCTGTCAATTAATGTTCCCTGGAGTCAGGAGTTCCCTGGAGTCAGGGTTTGAACTTAAGCCTCCTGCTTCCAGTTATCAGTCTTATTTTTTACAGTCATTTCAAAACTTCTCCTTTTTTACAGCACCATTGATAAAACCTCTACATTAAAGATGAAAAGTTTCTCCACCGTGAGGGTCACCCAGAGAGGTTCACAGTGTTACATGGAGAAGAGAAGAGGGAGGAGGGGGTTAGAGGTGACCCGAATGAGATGAGCTGAAATCAATAGAGGAGAGAGCGGGCTAGCCAGTAATCACTTCCTTATGTGCACTCCACAACTGGACCACTCAGAGATGTTCACGGAGTTATACAGAGAAGAGAAGAAGGAGGAAGGAGACAGAGGTGGCCAGGAGGATAAAAGAGGGGAATGAAAAGGAGGGAGACAGATCAGCCAGTAATCATTTCCCTAAGTGTTCTCCACCGTCTGGAACACACAGAAATTCAGAGTTGGATAGAGTAGAGAGGGGTTAGGGAGGAGACACAGGTGACCTGGTGGAGAAAAAGGAGAGTCCAGAGGGAGAGAGAGCAGTCAAGCCAGTAATCTTGCTCCCTAGTGAAAAATGGGTACTGAAGATTGGGTTCTTAAAAGTACAAAATTGGTAACAAATACATAAAAGCAAAAATTAAAAATCTAGAGTAGAGTTTGGAATTTCAAAAATACAATGTTAAAAAAAAGAGAGAGAAAAAAAAAACAAAGTTGCAAAAATTATAAAGAAAGTATAGGTACAAAATTGATAATAAATACATAAAAGCAAAAATTAAAAATCTATAGTAGAGTTTCAAATTTCAGATATACAATGTTATATAAAAGAAGAGAAAGAAAGAAAGAAAAGTCACAAAAATTATAAAAAAAAAAAAGGTACAAAATTGATAACAAATACCAAAAAGCTAAAATTAAAAATCTAGAGTAGAGTTTTGAATTTCAAAAATACAATGTTAAAGAAAAGAAGAAAAAAAAAGTCAAAAAATTATATATATATATATATATGAAGTTTGCTTTAAAATAAAATAGGGTCTTTTTTTGTTTTGTTTTGTTTTGTTTTGCTAAGTAATAATAGGTTATAAAAGTGAAACTTAAAGGAATAATAGAGGACTTAAAATTCTTTAAAAAAATTAAAAGAAAGAAAGAATGATCGTAAAAATATATCTAGGACTTTCTCTAGTTTTGTTGTGGGTACTGTGGGTTCAGTTCATTTTCGGCTAGTTCCTTGGTACAACTTATATTTCTCAAGATCTATAGGCCCCTTACTATGTAGTCAGTACTCACCACAGGGTTTTAATCTATTGCCTGTAGCTTCCAAGGCAGTTCCCTCTGTTATAGCTTCTGTTTGCTGATCTCTTCAGTGTCTGGTTTCTGCCCTGATACAAAGGGGACAGTGGAGGACACTTTTTTTTTTTTTTAGGCTCACTTGTTCAGTCGCGCTGTGGGGAGGGAGGGACACTGCAAATAAATAAGACTGGCATGTGCTTGCAGTGCATCAGCCACACTGGGACTGCTCCCACTCACAGTGCGTGTAGCTTCCCTGCCCTCACTGCTCAGGCTCTAGGTTGCTCTTCCAGGAACCATCCATGTCTGGCCCTGGGCTGCTTGCACCTCCCAGGTCCAAGCTGCTCAGGTTCAAGCACTCGGGTAGTCCTCAGAGGTGCAGACTCGGTTGGGCCTGCGTTTTGTGCCCTTCCCAGGTCTGAGCATCTCAGGTGATGAGGTGTTTGGCGAGCATGATTGCTGTGACTTATCGCCTCCCCACCGCTCGTTTATCTAGGTGTACAACTGGCGCACCTTCTCAGGCAGATGTTGACCATCCAGACCCCCAAGAAGTTTTAGTTAGCAAAGAAGCCTGCTTACAGTTTTATAGATAATGTCTCTCTGGGGCTGCGAATGCCCCCTTCTGGCTCTGGCTGCCTGTCACCAGAGGGGCATGGTCTACAGCCGGCTATCTCTGTTCAGTCCTTTGTTCCGATGCGGGCCTGGCGGTGTCTTAGGTTAGGGCTGGCTTTTTGCGTGGTAGATATCCCACAGTCTGGTTTGTTAGCCTAAATTATTTCGCTCAGGGTATCCAGGCCAGATCCTTACTCTAAGAGATGAAGCCCGCGCCACGCCTCCCTGCCCAGCCCCCGCTTGCTAGTGGCATGTGTAGGCATCTGCACTGCTTCTCCACTGGGGGAGTTACTGTAGGGCTCGTAATCTGTGGGTTTTAAATGTTTATTTATTTTTCCTCCCTGTTCTGTTGCCCTCTGTGTTTCCAAGGCTCAACACAGATTCAGCAGTGAGAAGGTTTCCTGGTGTTTGGAAACTTCTCTCTTTTTAAGACTCCCTTCCTGGGATGGAACTCCATCCCTCCATCTTTTGTCTCTTTTTTTGTCTTCTTTTATATTTTTTTCCTACCTCTTTTCGAAGACTTGGGTTGCTTTTCTGGGTGCCTGATGTCCTCTGCCAGCATTCAGAAGTTGTTTTGTGGAATTTACTTGGCGTTTAAATGTTCTTTTGATGAATTTGTGGGGGAGAAAGTGTTCTCCCTGTCCTACTCCTCCGCCATCTTAGCTCCTCTCCCCCTAAAATAGCATTTTTATTTTTAATATTTCATGGCATTTCTTTCTACATGTAAAAATTTCCCAAGTTAGTCTTTCAATCCAAACAGTTAAATGCAACTTACTTGATAATGTGGTGACTTGCCTTAACCAGATTTGAAAGAGCAAGAGAGCAAGAGAGTCTTGGGCTCTGAATTGCATGAATCACATGTTGGCTGGGTGGGTGAGCTCTGTGATAATACTGAGACTGGAAAACAGCCTACATTTCAAAGAAATATTTGCATTACACTAACAATCCAAAGTGGTGTTTTTATAACAACAGGTTTAGGAGTGAGTGATTCCTAGCCTCAGGCATTAAACTACATGCAGTTGTGAGAGCAAGTCACACCACACAAACTGTTTTGTGGAAGAGAAATGCATTGCTATTTTCCAAAGTGTATTTTAATCAACATTTTAGCACTGTAAGAAAACTAAATTCAGTAATTTGATTTTCATTATGCATTTTCTTGCTCCTCATAAAGCTGATTGAAAGAGTTACCTCGTGAAAAATAATGAAATATAAATTTATAAGATGAATATGTGGATTGGCAAAAATTTCCCACAAAGAACTTATTGTCCATAATGTGAGTTCTAAGATTTCCTATGGCTCTCTGTTTTCACAGTATGTGCTTTTAAGTGTGAAAACTTACTACAATGAGGCAAATATTTTCATTGAAATAACAACTCATTGTAATGAATTAAGGACAAGGATCAATGGATAGTGTTGTTCCAGAAGAATCCTGAGAATTTACACTCGTCCTAGAGTTTTACATAAGCTTTTTTACTATTTACATCCTCCTGCACAATCCACACATGCACGTGCACATGTGCTGAATGCACACACACGCGTGTGCACACACACACACACACATTTGATTTTTCCCCCCAGAAACAATGGGGCAAGATAAAACCACAACAAACGCCTTATTGTCGCTGTGGTTGGTGATAGGATCTTTAGTTGATGTCTCTACATCACTGGTAGCCCTCCTGGGTCACATATTTTGAGATTCCCTTTAGCAGCCACTTCAAGTGATAATCAGCTTTGTTCTCCATACAATATGTATTTAAACTTAGTTAAGGCCACTTAAGTATGGGGCTTCCCTGGTGGCTTAGACAGTAAAGCATCTGCCTACAATGCAGGACACCCAGGTTTGATCCCTGGGTAGCGAAGATTCCCCTGGAGAAGGAAATCACAACCCACTCAAGTACTCTTGCCTGGAACATTCAATGGATGGAGGAGCTTGGCAGGCTACAGCCCATGCAGTAGCAAAGAGTCGGACATGACTGAGAAACTTCACATTTTAAGGCCACTTAAAAAATTCCTGATGGTACCTGCACCCTTGCCTAGACCTCAGGCACCATAACTGACTGAAATATGCAGGGCAGAAACATCTGGTTAGTGGCTCAGAAACAAGTCGTTCCCAGCTAACCTTTTATTTTTTAAAGATTCTTTTTTATGTGGTCCATTTTTAAAGTTGTTGTTGAATTTGTTGCAATATTTACATTTTGGCTTTTTGGCCATGAGGCATGTGACATCCTACCTCCCTGACTAGGGAATGGAACGTATATCCCCTGCATTGGAAGGTGAAGTCTTAACCATTGGATCACCAGGGAAGTTGATCTTACTCTCATTATCTGCTGGGTCCAGGAAAGAGGGCACTGTTACCCACATGCACCTGAGCACTTGATCTGAGGTCTTAGAGAGGAACTGACCTTCAGTAGGACCCAACTGACCTTCAGTAGGACCCATGAGATCACCTCTCTCCTCAGCTCTAACTCCATAAAACTGATAGATGCTTTGCCTGAATGAAAGTCTCCCTCCTTCTGGGAGTGAGAGGGCTCCTTGCAGGCCTGCTTGGATTTTCCCAAGGGGCCCTGAAGTCAGTTTCCAATGGGCTTAATCATCCTTTCATTTAAGATCTAAACAACTCTTTAAAATGCTTAATTTCAGAATTATCGTGAAAACTATGTACCATCTTGGTTACATTGCTGTAACAGTATTGATGCTTGCCTAATCAAAACATTTGAAAATTATGATATCATTAGGTATTTGATGAGATCTACACTTTTGGGGAAGCAATATAAATAGAATTGCATGGCCTCACATCCATTTTGAGACCAAATACTATTAAACTGAGTTGGAAAAATTTGTTCAGATTTTCCCATAAATATGTTAAGTACAGGTTTTCCCAGGTGGTGCAGCAGTAAAGAATCCACTTGCCAATGCAGGGAATGCAAGAGACATGGGTTTGATTCCTAGATCAAGGAGATCCCCTGGAGTAGGAGATGGCAACACGCTCCAGTATTCTTGCCTGGAGAATCCCATGGACAGAGGAACCTGGTAGGCCACAGTCCATGGGATAGCAAAGAATTGGACGCTACTGAGCATGCATGCCTTGCCTTGAGAATCCCAGGGACGGGGGAGCCTGGTAGGCTGCCATCTATGGGGTTGCACAGAGTCGAACATGACTGATGTGACTTAGCAGCAGCAGCAGCAGAGCATGCATGCACACACAGTTTATGGAGAAACACAGTATAATCTGTATTCCACATGACTTTCTTTTAGAAGTTCTATTATTCTCCCTCAAAAGTCACCAATGTGCATACATTTGATAAAAAGTTCATTTTTTCAGACACTTCTGAAAAATTTGAAGGATGAGTTAGTGAGTAAAAGTCACTCAGTCGTGTCTGCCTCTTTTTGACCACATGAACTGCAGCCCACTAGGCTCCTCTGCCCATGGAATTACCCAGGTAAGAATACTGAGTGGTTAGCTGTTCCCTTCTTCAAGTGATCTTCCCAACCCTCGGATCAAACCCAGATCTCCTGCATTGCAGGTGGATTCTTTAACATCTGAGCCACTGTGTGGATCACAACAAACAGTGGAAAATTCTTCAAGAGATGGAAATACCAGACCACTTTACCTGCCTCTGAGAAACCTGTAAGCAGGTCAAGAAGCAACACTTAGAACCGGACATGGAACAACAGACTGCTTCAAACTGGGAAAGGGGTATATCACAGTTGTATATTGTCACCTTACTTATTTAACTTCTATCCAGAGAAAGAGGAGAGTGAAAAATTTGACTTAAAACTCAACATTCAGAAAACTAAGATCATGGCATCTGGTCCCATTATTTCATGGCAAATAGATGGGGAAACAATGGAAACAGTGACAGATTTCATTTTGGGGTGGCTCCAAAATCATTGCATATGGTGACTGCAGCCATAAAACTAAAAGACACTTGCTCCTTGGAAGAAAAGTTATGACCCACCTAAACAGATTATTAAAAAGCAAAGACATTACTTTGCCAAAAAAGGTCCATTTAGTCAAAGCTACGATTTTTCCAGTGGTCATGTATGGATTTGAGAGTTGGACTATAAAGAAAGCTGAGCACTGAAGAACTAATGCTTTTGAACTGTGCTGTTGGAGAAGACTCTTAAGAGTCCCTTGAGCAGCACGGAGATCCAACCTGAAATCAGTCCTGGATATTCATTGGAAGGACTGAAGTTGAAGCTGAAACTCCAGTACTTTGGCCACCTGATGGGAAGAACTGAGTCATTTGAAAAGACCCTGATGCTGGGAAAGATTGAAGGTGGGAAGAGAAGGGGATGATAGAGGATCAGATGGATGACATCACTAACTCAGTGAACATGAGTTTGAGTAAACTCCTGGAGTTGGTGATGGACAGGAGGCCTGGCATGCTGCAGTCCATGAAGTCGCAAACAGTTAGACACAACTGAGTAACTGAACTGAACTGAAGTGATGTAGAGTACATCATGGGAAATGACATGCTGGATGAATCACAAGATAGAATAAAGATTGCCAGGAGAAATATCACCAGCTTCAGATATGTAGATGATACCACTCTAATGGCAGAAAGTGAAAAGGAAGTCTTGATGAAGGTGAAAGAGGAGAGTGAAAAAGCTGCCTTTAAACTCAACATTCAAAAAGCCAAGATCATGGCATCTAGTCCTATCACATCAAGGCAATAGATGGGGAAAAAATAGAAAAAGTGGCAGACTTTACCACGTTGGGTTCCAAAATCACTGTGGATTCTGACTGCAGCCAGGAAATTAAAAGCCACTTCCTCCTTGGAAGAAAAACTGTGATAAACTTGGTTAGCGTATTAAAAAACAGAGACATCAGTTTGCAGACAAAGTTGTGTATAATCAAAGCTATGTTTTTTCCAGTAGTCATGTAAAGATGTATGAGTTGGACCATTAAGAAGGCTGAGTGCCAAAGACTTGATGCTTTTGAATTATGGTGCTGGGGAAGACTCTTGAGAGTCCCTTGGACTGCAAAGAGATCAAACCAGTTAATTCTAAAAGAAATCCACCCTGAATATTCACTGGAAGGACTGATACTAAAACTGAAGCTCCAATACTTTGACCACCTGATGTGAAAAACAGCCAATTCACTGGAAAAGACCATGATGCTGGGAAAGATTAAGGGCAGGAAGAGAAGGGAGTGACAGAGGATGAGATTGTTGGATAGTGTCACCAACTCAATGGACATGAGTTTGAATAAACTCTGTGAGATAGTGAAGGACAGGGAAGCCTGGTGTGCGAAGTTCATGGGACCACAAAGAGTCGGTATGCTTAGCAACTGAACAACAACAATTCCCTTTTTCCTAGGTACTAGGATCACCATAGGGAGAAGGCAATGGCAACCCACTCCACTACTCTTGCCTGGAAAATCCCATGGACGGAGGAGCCTGCTAGGCTGCAGTCCATGGGGTCGCTAAGAGTTGGGCACGACTGAGCGACTTCACTTTCACTTTTCACTTTCATGCATTGGAGAAAGAAATGGCAACCCACTCCAGTGTTCTTGCCTGGGGAATCCCAGGAACGGGGGAGCCTGGTGGGCTGCCGTCTATGGGGTTGCACAGAATCGGACATGACTGAAGGGACTTAGCAGTAGCAGTAGCAGGATTACCGTAAAGCTGCATAATAACTGAAAATAATGTACTTTGTTTTATCTAAAAATGTTCTACAATTACTTCTCTAGTTAATTCTTTAGTTACATTTTAAAATGACTTGTTTAATACTTTCTTTGTATGGTGGAGCAAAACTTGCTACCCCAAAAAGCCTTTGGCATTTGAAGTTATCTTTTATTCAAAGCATATTTTGATGTGGCTATTTAAATTTACTCAGTGATGTAAATATAATTGTGTAAAATATCTAAGGACTAGTTACCTGCCTGAATTAATTCTTCATTTAATAAATAATTCTGAAATGCTCAGGTATGCTAACCAACACAAAGATGAAGACCATACCATACACTCTATTTCACAAACTGGGAGAACTCTGAGTCTAGCTGCATTATATATTAAATCAAAACAATCAAACAAAGAACATAACAATATGGAAAATATTTATAATATTAAAAAATATTACTAAGCTACTGTGTCACTCTATTCAATTTGATCTGTGGTGGCTGGGATTGATGTTTTAAATTACAAAGGGTATATATAATTATGTAAGATATATGCTGCTGCTGCTGCTAAGTCGCTTCAGTCGTGTCCGACTCTGTGTGACCCAATAGACAGCAGCCCACCAGGCTCTCCCAACCCTGGGATTTTCCAAGCAAGAACACTGGAGTGGGTTGTCATTTCCTTCTCCAATGCATGAAAGTGAAAAGTGAAAAGTGAAAGTGAAGTCGTGTCTGACTCTTAGCGACCCCATGGATTGCAGCCCACCAGGCTCCTCCATCCATGGGATTTTCCAAGCAAGAGTACTGGAGTGGGGTGCCATTGCCTTCTCCGATGTAAGATATATAGACACACTTAAATGCACGAGACACCAGTTTTAGACTCTAACTGAATATTGGCACGAAAACAAATATGAAAATATCTTAATTGTTCACCAACACTTTTAAAACATTTTAGATCTGAGTCTGAGGTAGTCGTTAAATGGCCATATAGTAAACATCAGATATCTCCTATATAGAAAATTTTAACCCATGTAAACCAAAGAAAATGTTAAAATGTTTTGCACTATATAAAGGAATTACTCTTGCATTGATACATATTCAATATCAGTATTCTTAAATTACATCATTTCCCAAGTGCCTATGGGCACATTTCTTCAGTAAGACTATAATTACTAGTGCCAAGCTAGAAATAATATTCCCTTTTTACTTTTACTTTTAACATGACGTTTTTCCTCCTATAGTCCTGTCAATTCAAATGCCTTCTAACTTGTTGGCTGTCACTCACTCTCACTTGTCCTCAAACCATTCTTCACCTTGTAGCTAAAATAATATTTTATTTATTTTTATCTAATTTTAACATTGCTTTACAATTTTGTGTTAGTTTCTACTGTACAGCAAAATTAATTGGAAAAAAAATAAAATCCTGTATCTGTCAATTATTTTCTGTTATTCCTAAAATAAAACGCAGCTCATTAAACTGCTCTTCAAAGCCACGTTTCGGAGAAGGCAATGGCACCCCACTCCAGTACTCTTGCTTGGAAAATCCCATGGACGGAGGAGCCTGCTAGACTGTAGTCCATGGGGTCGCTGAGTTGGGCACGACTGAGAGACTTCACTTTCACTTTTCACTTTCTTGCATTGGAGAAGGAAATGGCAACCCACTCCAGTGTTCTTGCCTGGAGAATCCCAGGAATGGGGGAGCCTGGTGGGCTGCCGTCTATGGGGTCACACAGAGTCGGACACTACTGAAGCGACTTAGCAGCAGCAGCAGCAGCAAAGCCACGTTTAGTCTGGCTTCTGATTTCCATGTCAGCCTAGGTTGGACTTTCCCCTGGCTCTGCTCCAAGTGCTGTTTAGTTCCCAGAGCCTTGGTATTTGCTGCCCTCTTGTGGAATTCTCTGCTCATCTCTACGAGCACTCAGTCTAGTAAAAGTGCATGTGTGCTCAGTTACTCAGCTGTGTCTGACTCTTTGTGACTCCATGGATTGTAGCTCACCAGGCTCCTCTGTCCATGGGATTTCTCTTCTCAGGCAAAAAGAATACTGGAGTGGGTTGCCATTCCCTCTTCGAGGGGATCTTCTTGATCCAGGAATCGGACCTGTGTCTCCTGCATTGAAGGTGGATTCTTTTCCACTGTGCCTCCTGGGATGCCATTCTAGTTAAAGACTGAATACCAATTCCTCAGGGAGGCATTCCTTCACCCACTGGACTAGATGACATAGATTCGTCTGTTTTCTTACATTAGTTGTCAAACTTACAATCCTTCTAACTAAATCTTTAAATGACTTGCTTAATATTTTCCTTGTAAAGTGGAGCAAAACTTGCCACTTCAAAATGTCTTTGATATTGGAAATGGTTGTTTTTATTCAAGGCACATTTTGATGTGCCTATTTAAGTTGAATTTAGGTACTAACACGTGTTCATAAAAGTGTGAAAATGTTCAGCATTTCCCAAATGTACAGAGTGTCTTGTTAGGTAAAACCTCAGCAAGGGGAATTTAAATTTGAAAGTGAGGGCCAGATTTTCTTTCAATTTGAAAAAAATTTTAAGGGGTCTTTGTACGTGGAAGACTCACCTGAGTGCTTCTCTGGGATGTGTAAGGAAAGATGCTTACACAGGTGGAAGAGAAATTTTAACAGGATCTAAGTTGACAAAGAGGGCTTCCCTGGTGGCTCAGGTCAATGCAAGAGACATAGGAGACAGGGGTTCAATCTTCAGGTTGGGAATATCCCCTTGAGAAGGAAATGGCAACCCACTCCAGAACTGTTGCCTGGGAAATCCCATGGACAGAGGAGCCTGGCGGGCCTCAGTCTGAGAGTTGCAAAAGAGTTGGAAATTGACCGAGCAACTAAATAACAACACACCTTGACAAAGGCTTTATCTGCTACTGTCTTCTGTGCTCTGAAATGGCCCTTAGGAGAGCAGATGGGCCAGCTGCTAGGGATTCCAATAGTCTCTTCTGAGCAAAGCAGGGGAGGGGATCTGGCAACCTCTCAGTTAGAGGTTATTCCAGAGGAAGATTGCTGCTCTATGGAGTTACTAAGAGCCCACAAAGGAAAACTCCCCAGGAAAGGAAGAACACATCTGGGCAAGGATCTGCTCAGGTCCTTCTGCAGACACAGCATGCTGGCACAAAACATGGCTGAGTCTGGAGGTTCCTTTTGGTTCAGCCATCCCAGCACACGCCTCAGAGGTTCTCCCTAAGTCTTTGAGTGTTAACACTCTGGAAACCTCACTTTAGATTTTGTATGCTAAAGACGAATCACTTCCTGGGTGGGTATTTTGGGGCCCAAACAGCAAACAGGTAACTGTCACACTGGGTGAAGGTACATTAAACTGTGTTGTCCAGTGTTCTATCACAAAGCTATGTTGCAGATGCAACTCCAGGTGGAAAGGAATTCTCCCCAAACCCCCAAAACCCCCTAAATTCTCCTCAGACTATTCAGAGAGCAGAGAATTGTCTTCACCACCCTGATAAATGAAGCTAAGTGTCCCAGTAAGCTGGGCAGGTAGGAGCTCAAGTGATCAATCTGAGCTTCTGAATAACAAATTCAACCTTATTCCAGAAGGTTCATATCAGTTATATTAGTAAGTTATGAACTAGAGCATTCTTAGTTTCATTTAATACTTGAATTCTATCCTTTTTTGACTCATATAAGCACAAGTTGAAGACTTTTCTAACATATTCCTTCATAGTTTTAAAGGTGAAAATATAAAATTAAAAAGGCCTCACATCCAGAATGCGAAAATAATCAAGTTAAAACGGCATGGCTCAAAACGCTACACAGTCAGAAATGCTAACATAAAATGTAGCATCACCCTATATAAAGTAACAGCATACAGTAAGTAATTTTTGTTTGTCCAAAACATCCAGATACCAAGGAGATCACAAGATTTGATTGTCTTCTAGAAATATTATTTATATTATTATATAAATATTATTTAAATGTTATATATGCCCAAGAAATAATGCATCTAAATTTTGTCCCAATTTTGTAATTAATAAACTAACCATGATGTCTGCTTACACATTTTGGTGGCCACAGTATTTTAGAAACAGCAACTTGAGGGCATATTCATTTAACAAGCAGCAATTGGCAATTGCTGTCTGCCTATCATGTCCTTCTCATATGGTCTCTCTCAGTACTTTCAACAGCCTTGTGTGGCAGGACGATGCAAGAGTTTGGGTACATTCAGACTGCCTAGATTCAAGTGAAGTTGATATTAGACTTTGGAACTCCTCTGATTTAAATCCCAAACTCCATCAATATCAGTTGGATGACTCTTGGGCTATCTCTCATGTTAAAATACCTCAGCATTAAGAGAGTGATAGGTTCAGAATTAGTTTTAAGATAAATTTCAGGTGCAGCTAGCATTTAATTTCACCATCCAGGGTGGCTCAGTTTTGTTTTATTTTGTTTTTTTTAATCAGAGAATGTACATCCAAGAATTGAAATGGCTTCTATTAGCAATACTTCTACAAACACTGTGCACCTTACTAATTAACTAATAAGAATTGGCTCTCCTTTGAAAAAATGAATGATGGTCATTAAAATGCAAGGACTGGCTGAGATATTTTAGAGATGCTATTATTAAAATAAACTCTAGGTACAAGATGGAATGGCTCCTGCCCTGGTTCCATGTCCGCAGACCAAAACTTAGATCTGGTTCCTGTCCCTGTAAATGTCCCTCTCAACCAGAAATAGATTACATCCAATCACCTAGTCCCCAAATGCCAAGCCAGCTCTGGGCTCTGTAGTTGCTTCCTTATTCATCCTCTATTTGTTTTTATTCCCTGTTTCTTATTCTTTAAACTATAAAATCTTCCTCCTTCCCACCCCATGGCTAAGTAGAATCTGAGCTGCAGTGGAGGAGACATAGAAGATGTTGGTTCAATCCCTGAGTCAGGAAGATCCCCTGGAGTAGGAAATAGTGACCCACTCTGGGATTCTTGCCTGAAGAATCCCATGGATAGAGGAGCTTGGTGGGCTACAGTCCATGGGGTCACAAAGAGTCAGACATGACTGATGACTAAGCACAGTGCAGCATCCCATTTTGTAATTCTCTGGACCCTTGGGAATGGAGATTGTCCACTTCATGAAGTGTTAACATTGGTTTGTATCACCTAAATTGTTTACTTTAAGAACTTTTATGGTTTTTCTGGTAGTCACGTAAGGATGTGAAATTTGGACCATCAAAAAGGCTGAGAGCCAAAGAATTGATGCTTTAGAATTGTGGTGGTGGAGGAGACTCTTGTGAGTCCCTTGGACATCCAGGAGATCATACCAGTACATCCTGACAGAAATCAACCATGAATATTCATTGGAAGGACTGATACTGAAGCTGAAGCTCCAATACTTTGGCCACCTGATGTGAACACCTGACTCACTGGAAAAAACCTCTGATGCTGGGAAAGATTGAAGCTAAGAGGAGAAGGGTGTAGCAGAGGATTAGATGGTTAGATACTATCACTGACTCAGTGGACATGAATTTGAGCAAACTCCAGGAGATAGGGGAGGACAGATGAGCCTGGCATGCGGCAGACCATGGGGTCACAAAGAGCAGGACATGACTTAACGACTGAACAACAACAACAACAAAATTATTTTAAACAATATTCACTCCTGCAAACTCAGTGTGTAAGAATCTAGTTCCCTTGAAGATGGGGCCCTAGGCTATCCTAATATCTGCTAATGCTATCCTAATAGTCTTCTACCCACATGCTGACTGGACTTCTGGGAGCTTGATTCTTACTATAAGAGTAACTGGGATCCTCCCTCTGCAATTTGTCATCTGCCTCTAGGAAATTTCATGCAAAATGGTGGATAGAAAACAGGAAAGCTCAGAAAACTGGAAGTAAGGAGGAAGAGAGAAAAGGGGAGCAGAGTTGAGACTAGTGTTAGCTTGCAGTAGATCATCAGTGATTGTTTAGAGTATCAGCACAGGGCTGTTTATCATGATTGATCTTGGAACTGAATCTGGGTAAGGAAGGAAGAAGAGCCCTCAGGTGACTAAAGACAGTAGGATCAACGGACAGTAGATTCCAGTGAAAAAGAACTGTTCAGAGTTGGGGATGTGAGAAGAAATGACATAGAAAATAAGTAGTAGTGCTCAGAGAGTTGAATGCAACTCAGAATATGAAGTGGAAACTAGTGATTCTCCAAAGACCATGAGAATCGGTGGCTGAGGTCAGATATTGAAAGGATCATCTGTCTAGGATTTTTGAAATCATCAAGAATTATGGTAGAAGCAGGGCTGGCAAGAGTCACAGTGAATCAGGAACTGAAACCTTCAAGAAGTGTGGAAGAGTGACCTCAAGGGTGATGACTGACTGACTGACCAATAAAATGAAAAAAAGAGTTTACAATTCTGGTCATTTATTTGCATAAATTGTATTATATATACCATAAAGACATACTGAGATCTGATTCTTTTATTATGTAAGACCAGACTAGTTTAGCATGCCTAATTAACTAAAGAATTACTCCACAAAAAAGTGTCCCAGAATTCTTAAATTACCATATTTTAAAAAATTATATTTGATTTACAATGTTCTGTTTATTTCAGGAATACAGCAGAATGATTCAGTTATGCATGCATATATATATTTTTTCAAGCTCTTTTTCTTTATAGGTTGGTTATCTATTTTACATATGGTAGTTGCTTTGTGTGCATGCTTAGTCATGTCTGACTCTTTGTGACCTCATGGACTGCAGTCCATCAGGCTGTCCTGTCCTTCACAATCTCCCAGAGCTTGCTCAAATTCATGTCCATGGAGGCAGTGAAACCACCCAACCTTCTCATCCTCTGTCCTCCCCTTCTCCTCCTGCCTTCAATCTTTCCCAGCATCAGCGTCTTTTCCAATGAAACAGCTCTTTGCATCTGGTGGCCAAATTATTGGAGCTTCAGCATCAGTCCTTCCAATGAATATTCAGGATTGATTTCTTTAGGATTGATTGGTTTGATGTCCTTGCAGTCCAAGGGACTCTCCAGAGTCTTCTCCAACATCACAGTGCAAAAGCACCAATTCTTCAGTGTTCAGTCTTCTTAATGGTCCAAATCTCACATCCATATATGACTACTGGAAAAACCATAGCTTTAACTAGATGGACTTTTGTCAGTAAAGTAATCTCTCTGTTTTTTAACACACTGTCTATGTTTGTCATAGCTTTTTGTCCAAGGAGCAAGCATTGTTTTTAATATCATGGCTACAGTCACCATCTGAAGTGATTTTTGGAGCCCAAGAAAGTAAAGTCTGTCACTGTTTCCACTGTTTCCCCATCTATTGGCCATGAAGTAATGGAACCAGTTGCCATAATCTTAGTTTTCTGAATGTTAAGTTTTAGCCAGCATTTTCACTCTCCTCTTTCACTTTCATCAAGAAGCTCTTTAGTTCCTCTTCACTTTATGCCATAAGGGTGGTGTAATCTGCATATCTGAGGTTATTGATATTTCTCCCAGCTATTTTGATTACAGGTTGTGTATCATCCAGCCAAGCATTTCACATGACATACTCTGCATATGTTAAATAAGCAGGGTGACAATTTATGATCTTGATATACTCCTTTCCCAATTTGGAGCCAGTCCATTGCTCTGTGGCTAGTTCTAACTGTTGCTTCTTGACATCCATATATGTTGTTCAAGAGGCAGGTAAGGTGGTCTAGTATTTCCATCTCTTCCACAGTTTATTGTGATCCACACAGTAAAAGGCTTTAGCACAGTCAATGAATCAGAAATAGATGTTTTTATATGGAATTCCTTTGCTTTTTCTATGATCCAATGAATGCAGGGAATTTGACCTCTGGTTCTTCTTCTGCCTTTTCTAAATCCTGCTTGAATATCTCAAAGTCCTCAGTTGAAGCCTGGAGAATTTTGAGCATTACTTTGCTAGTATGTGAAAGGAGTGCAATTGTCCTGTAATTTGAACATTCTTTGGCATTGCCCTTCTTTGGGATTGGAATGAAAACTGACTTGTTCCAGTCCTATGGCCACTGCTGAGTTTTCCAAATTTGCTGGCATATTGAGTGCAACACTTTCACAGAATCATCTTTTAGAAAGTGAAATACCACAGCTGGAATTCCATCATCTCCACTAGCTTTGTTTATAGTGATGTTTCTTAAGGGCCACTTGACTTCACACTCCAGGATGTATGGCTCTAGGTGAATGATCACACCATCGTGGTTATCTGGGTCATTAAGACCTTTTTTGTACAGTTCTTCTGTGTATTCTTGCCACCCCTTCTTAATATCTTCTGCTTCTGTTAGGTCCGTACCATTTCTGTCCTTTATTGTGCCCATCTTTGCATGAAATCTTCCCTTGGTATCTCTAATTTTCTTGGATAGATCTCTAGTCTCTCCCTTTCTATTGTTTTCCTCTATTTCTTTGAGTTGTTCTCTTAGGAAGCTTTCTTATCTCCCTTGATATTTTTTAGAACTTCCAAGTTCCAAAATATATATTTCTTTTTCTCCTTTGCCTTTAGCTTCTCTTCTTTTCTCAGCTATTTGTAAGGCATCCTCAGACAACCACTTTGCCTTTTTGAATTTCTTTTTCTTAGTGATGGTTTGATCACCACTTCCTGTACAATAGTATGAACCTCTGTCTATAGTTCTTCAGGCACTCTATCAGATCTAATCCCTTAAATCTATTTCTCACTTCCACTGTATAATCATAAGGGATTTGATTTAGATCATAACTGAATGGTCTAGTGGTTTTCCCTTCTTTCTTCAATTTAAGCATGAATTTGACAATAAGGAGTTCATAATCTTAGCCACAGTCAGCTCCCAATCGTTTTTGCTGACTGTGTAGAGCTTCTTTATCTTTGGATGTAAAGAAATTACATCCAATCTGATTTCAGTATTGGCCATCTGATGATGTCCATGTGTAAAGTCTTCTCTTGTGTTGTGGGAAAATGTTTTTTGCTATGACCAGTGCATTCCCTGGGCAATACTCTGTTAGCCTTTGCCCTACTTCATTCTATACTCTTAGGCCAAATTTGCCTGTTACTCCAGCTATTTCTTGACTTTCTACTTTTGCATTCCAGTCCCCTATGATGAAAAGGACATCTTTTTTGGGTGTTAGGTCTTGTAGGTTTTCATGGAACCATTCAGCTTCAGCTTCTTCAGCATTAGTGGCTGGCACATAGACTTGGATTACTGTTATATTGAATGGTTTGCCTTGGAAATGAAACAAGACTATTCTGTCATTTCTGAGGTTGCACCCAAATACTGCATCTCAAACTCTTTTGTTGAATATAAGGGCTACGCCATTTCTTCTAAGTGATTCTTGCCCACCATAAGTCAGTTCAGTCGCTCAGTCATGTTCAACTCTTTGCAACCCCATGAGTCGCAGCATGCCAGGCCTCCCTGTCCATCTCCAACTCCCAGAGTTCACTCAAACTCATGTCCATCAAGTCGGTGATGCCATCCAGCCATCTCATCCTCTGTCATCCCCTTCTACTCCTGCCCCCAATCCCTACAAGCAACAGAGTTTTTTCCAATGAGTCGACTCTTTGCATGAGGTGACCAAAGTATTGGAGTTTCAGCTTTAGCATCAGTCCTTCGAGAGAACACACAGGACTGATCTCCTTTAGAATGGACTGGGTTGGATCTCCTTGCAGTCCACGGGACTCTCAAGAGTCTTCTCCAACACCACAGTTCAAAAGCAGCAATTCTTTGGCACTCAGCTTTCTTCATAGTCCAACTCTCACATCCATACGTGACCACAGGAAAAACCATAGCCTTGACTAGATGGACATTTGTTGGCAAAGTAATGTTTCTGGTTTTGAATATGCTATCTAGGTTAGTCATAACTTTCCTTCCAAGGAGAAAGCGTCTTCTAATTTCATGGCTGCAATCACCATCTGCAGTGATTTTGGAGCCCCCAAAAAATAAAGTCTGACACTGTTTCCCCATCTGTTTCCCATGAAGTGATGGAAGTGATGTCATGATCTTAGTTTTTGAATGTTGAGCTTTAGCCAACTTTTTCTTTCTCCTCTTTCACTTTCATCAAGAGGCTTTTGAGTTCCTCTTCACATTCTGCCATAAGGGTGGTGCCATCTGCATATCTGAGATTATTGAAATTTCTCCTGGTAATCTTGATTCCAGCTTGTGCTTCGTCCAGCCCAGATTTTCTCATGATGTACTCGGCATAGAAGTTAAATAAGCAGGGTGACAATATATAGCCTTGATATACTCTTTTCCTATTTTGAACCAGTATGTTGTTCCATGTTGAGTTCTAAGTGTTGCTTCCTGATCTGCATAGAGGTTTCTCAAGAGGCAGGTCAGGAGATCTGGTATTCCCATCTCTTTCAGAATTTTCCACTGTTTATTGTGATCCACACAGTCAACGGTTTGGGCATAGTCAATGAAGCAGAAATAGATTTTTTTCTTGAACTCTCTTCCTTTTCCCATGATACAGCAGATGTTGGCAATTTGATCTCTGGTTCCTCTGCCCTTTCTAAAACCAGCTTGAACCTCCAGAAGTTCACAGTTTATGTATTGCTGTAGCCTGGCTTGAAGAATTTTGAGCATTACTTTACCAGCATGTGAGATGAGTGCAATTGTGCAGTAGTTTGAGAATTCTTTGGCATTGCCTTTCTTTGGGATTGGAATGAAAACTGAACTTTTCCAGTCTTGTGGACACTGCTGAGTTTTCCAAATTTGCTGGAATTTTGAGTGCAGCACTTTCACAGCATCATCTTCCAGGATTTGAAATAGCTCCACTGGAATTCCATCACCTCCACTAGCTTTGTTCATAGTGATGCTTTCTAAGGCCCATTTGACTTCACATTCCAGGATGTCTGTCTCTAGGTCAGTGATCACACCATCGTGATTATCTTGGTTATGAAGATCTTTTTTGTACAGTTCTGTGTATTTCTGCCACCTGTTTTTAATATCTTCTGCTTCTCTTAGTTCCATACCATATCTGTCCTTTATCGAGCCCATCTTTGCATGAAATGTTCCCTTGGTATCTCTAATTTTCTTAAAGAGATCTCTAGTCCTTCCCATTCTGTTGTTTTCCTCTATTTCTTTGCATTGATTGCTAAGGAAGGCTTTCTTATATCTTCTTGCTATTCTTTGGAACTCTGCATTCAGATGCTTATACCTTTCCTTTTCTCCTTTACTTTTCATTTCTCTTCTTTTCACAGCTATTTGTAAGTCCTCCCAAGACAGCCATTTTGCTTTTTTGCATTTCTTTGCTGCCGGGGTCCAGCCCCAGCTGTTCCAGGGTATTCGAAGGAGAGAAGGCTAGGCGACCTATTCAAATGTTAATTAGAGATATAAAGAGTAATAAAAAGAGGATAGCTCAGTAGGAAAATTCAGTGGAGAAAAGAAGCTGAGTGGCTTGGTTTACGCAGAAAATCAATATAACCCATGACACCAGGTTAGCTCTGACCATGGAGGCCGCAGGCGCCCTCTCAAATAGCGGAAGGTGCCCCACCTTAGACACCTTCTCGAGTGGGTCTTAGAAGCCCGGGCAAATAAATGGTTGCAGAGGATATCCGCGCTCCAGATGGACACTCAGCTGAAAATTGAGGGGAAGAATGACATGGGGAGACCAAGTGTTGGTGAGCAAGGCCCATAGCTTTATTTTCAACAGGGGCTTTTATACACATAGAGGATAATAGGGGATGCAAAGTCAGCAGTCTTTGATGCTTATCAAAAACCAGGGTTTCTTTCCTGCAAATTTATCGTATACAAATGGTTTAGGTGATTTACATCATCTTCTGGCCAGAAGGCCTATTAACATTTTATGACTCTTGATAAAGATTTGTCAACCATAAGACTTATTTTCTCTAAGAGTAATGATTTTAAGGTTTGGCGCCATCTTTCGAAGATAAAATTACATTCCTATAGGGCGAATGTGTAATGGGTTTACAAAGGAAAGAATTTATTACCTTAAGGGTCTAAAGTTACTAGCACCAAGGCCACTACTTATTTTTCTACATACCAACTATTAATTAATACATATTCAAGGATACAATTCAGGGGATGTGGAAACTTGGCAACAAACATTGGCTCATCAAGGAAATCTTTTACTAGTTTTATTCTGACAGTTTCTAACTCTCTGAGAGGCTCTCAGCTGTTTGAATATCTTAAGCTTCCCATGCCTCTCAAGGCTGGGAGACTGCAAACAATCGTATGCATAGCTGTAGGTGTCCTGGTAAACTTGTCAGGCGAGTTAGAGAGCCATCTGAGGGGTTTGGATTTAAACACTCCTAATTGCCCAGGAACTTTATTAATTGGAGCTGTAAGTTAACTCTTTGAGAGAGAGAGTGAGATGGTGGTGGGGGACAGCCCCCAGTAAAGTCAGAGGTGAGAGCACAAAGCAATAAAGTAGGCAGACTCTGGTTTTTGGGGGTAGATGCTCGAGAATATCCGGGGGGACTCCCGAGGCTCGATCCCGCCTTTGCGTATGCTGAGCCTCCTTCCTCATGACCTTTGTCACGAGTGGAATGTCTCTCGCCGGCTCCTGGCACTTTTCCTTGGGGATTGTCTTGATCCCTGTCTCCTGTACAATGTCAGGAACCTCCGTCCATAGTTCATCAGGCGCTGTATCTATCAGATCTAGTCCCTTAAATCTATTTCTCACTTCCACTGTATAATCATAAGGGAATTGATTTAGGTCATACCTGAATGGGCTAGTGGTTTTCCCTACTTTCTTCAATTTCAGTCTGAATTTGGAAATAAGGCGTTCATGATCTGAGCCACAGCCAGCTCCTGGTCTTGTTTTTGCTGACTGTATAGAGCTTCTCCATCTTTGTCTACAAAGAATATAATCAATCTGATTTGAGTGTTGACCATCTAGTGATGTCCATGTGTAGAGTCTTCTCTTGTGTTGTTGGAAGAGGGTGTTGCTATGACCAGTGCATTCTCTTGGCAAAACTGTATTAGCCTTTGCCCTGCTTCATTCCTTATTACATGACCAAATTTGCCTATTACCACAGGTGTTTCTTGACTTCCTACTTTTGCATTCCAGTCCCCTACAATGAAAAGGACATCTTTTTTGGGTGTTAGTTCTAAAAGGTCTTGTAGGTCTTCATAGAACTGTTCAACCTCTGCTTCTTCAGCATTACTGGTTTGGGCATAGACTTGGATTACCCTGATATTGAATGATTTGCCTTGGAAATGAACAGAGATCATTCTCTCATTTTTGAGATTGCATCCAAGTGCTGCATTTCGGACTCTTTTGTTGACCATGATGGCTACTCCATATTTTCTAAGGGATTCCTGCCCACAGTAGTAGATATAAAGGTCATCTGAGTTAAATTCACCTATTCCAGTCCATTTTAGCTATCTGATTCCTAGAATGTCGATGTTCACTCTTGCCATCTCCTGTTTGGCCATTTCCAATTTGCCTTGATTTCTGGACCTAACATTCCATGTTCCTATGCAATATTCCTCTTAGAGCATTGTACCTTGTTTCTATCACCAGTCACATCCACAACTGGGTATTGTTTTTGCTTTGGCTCCATCCTTTCATTCTTTCTGGAGTTATTTCTCCACTGATCTCCTGTAGCATATTGGGCACCTACCGACCTGGGGAGTTCCTCTTTCAGTATCCTGTCATTTTGCTTTTTCATACTGATCATGGGGTTCTAAAGGCAAGAATACTGAAGTGGTTTGCCATTCCCTTCTCCAGTGGACCACATTCTGTCAGACCTCTCCACCATGACCTGCCCTTCTTGGGTGTCCCCACACGACCCCACATTGAAAGTTGGAGTGGCGGCTGAGAGGAGCAACCCCACGTGCAAGCAGCATGGCTGCATGGGAGCAGGAGGGCCAAGAGAAGCTACTCCACCTTCAAGGTCAGGAGGTGCAGCCATGAGGAAATACCCCTCGTCCAAGGTATGAGAAACCCAAGTAAGATGGTAGGTGTTGCGAGAGGGCATCAGAGGGCAGACACAATGAAACCATAATCACAGAAAACTAGTCAATCTAATCACACAGACCACAGCCTTGTCTAACTCAATGAAACTTGCCAACCATAGTAGATATAATAAAAATATTGACCATTACAGTCCATTTTAGTTCATTGATTCTTAAAATATTGATATTTATGCTTGTCATCTCCTTTTTAATCACTTCCAATTTACCTTGATTCATGGATCTAACATTCCAGGTTCCTATGCAATATTGCCCTCTACAGCATCAAACTTACTTTCACCACTAGACACATTCACAACTGGGTGTATTTTCTGCTTTGGCTCAGCCTCTTCATTCTTTCTGGAGCTCTTTCTCTGCTCTTCTCCAGGAGCATGCTGGATACTGACTGACCTGGGGAATTCATCTTGTTACATTTTCATACAGTTCATGGGGTTCTCAAGGCAAGAATGCTGAAGTGGTTTGCCATTCCCTTCTCCAGTGAATGACATTTTGTCAGAACTCTCCACCATGATCTGTCTGTCTTGGCTGGTTCTACACAGCATAGCTCATAGTTTCACTGAGTTAGAGAAGGCTGTGATCCATGTCATCAGTTTGGTTAGTTTTTTTGTGATTGTGGTTTTCATTCTGTCTGCCCTCTGACGAATGAGGATAAGAGGCTTATTGAAGCTTCCTGATGGGAGGGATTGGCCATTAGGAAAACTGGGGCTTGCTCTGGTGAGCAAGGTCATTCTTAGTAAACCTTTAATCCAATATTCTGCTTATGGGTTCTAGAAGGCAATTAAATTATTCTCACATCAGGTTTGTTTTTCTCTAGACTTATTTTTAAGCATTGCTTTTTTTGAGTATAAAATAGACGTTTCTCTGGAGAAAATTTAGGCTTATTCTGACCAATAATCTTCTAGGCTAAACAAATTAGGCTTACTACTGTCATTGTTTAATTACTATAATATTAACCTCCTGGGAACCTTACTGAATGGCCAAGGTTACTGACAGTTGGCTCTCTAATAATGTTTGGATCTTGAATATCTCTGCACCTCATGTAATTTCTGAGAATTGTCTAGCTTATACCATCACCCTATCATTTTTTCCTAATCTAATAAACTTTCATTGTACACATACAATTCAGTATTCTGCAGAGACTCAGAGCAATTGCTATGCAGAGTTTTGGTGCTCTTTTTCTATTATAGGTTTGTCTTGTATTGAACTGTGCCTTGCAACTTACTTGCAACTATCTTAGGGCGCCTAAACTTTAATCACTATATGCTTTGTCCCTGCTTTCAGTCATTTTAGTCATGTCTGACTTTTTATGACCTTATGGACTGTAGCCCACCAGACTCTTCTCTCAGTGGGATTTTTCCAGTTAAGAATACTGGAGTGGGTTGCCATGCCCTCCTCCAGGCGATCTTCCTGATCCAGGAATCCAACCCACACTCCTGCACTGCAGGCAACTTCTTTATCTATATGCTGAGCTCAGTAATATTACTGTGCTCTACTTGGGATCTATGTCTCTGAACTGTGATCTGTAATATGTCTCTAGTCAGTTTTATTTCTCACATGACTTGTTTTCCCACTTTGGGGTATCACAGTCCTATGTCATCAATTATCTAGTGTCTATATTTGTTTGTTTGTGTTTTCTCCCCCCCTCCCCATTCTCTAATTGTTCATGGTTGAGATCAAGTCTGGATATTTTACTTGATTATTGTCAGAAACAAAAGTCTAGCTCATGAATTTTAATTAGTATATTAATATATAAATCAATTCCCATATTTTTTTTACTTGCAGTTATAATTAATAATTAGTTCAGTAGTTCTGTGAATTTTACATTTTATTGTTAACCATGTGATTTGCTAATAGGTTTTAAATGCATGTGTTTTATAAATTTGTATAAAAGTACTTATGATGTGCACATAAAATACAGCTAATAAAAGAGGGAAAGTGAAAGTCAGTGAGTCAAGTCCAGCTCTTTGTGACTCTATAAACTACCCAGTCCATGGAATTCTCTAGGCCAGAAGCATTTCCCTTCTACAGGGGATCTTCCAAACCTAGGGATCGAACCCAGTTCTCCCAAATTGCAGGTGGATTCTTTACCAGCTGAGTCACAAGAGAATCCCAATAATACTGCAGTGGGCAGCCTATCCCTCCTCCAGTGGATCTTCCTGACCCAGGAATCAAACCGGGATCTCCTGCACTGCAGGCAGATTCTTTACCAACTGAGCTGTCAGGGAAGCCCACAGTTAATAAAGTACAAAACAAAATGATTCCTATGAATTGTTTCAGATTTAATATCCTTTTCTGAACTTGCTTTATATTGTGAAATCACTTAATTTAGACTCTTTTAATAAAAAGAAAGTATAACCTCAGTTGTTTGAAAAAAATTACCTTGCTTTATTTTATATTATATATAATTTTAATGAAGAAAGTAGTAAAAATGCTATGTGATATATAAAATAAATTTGAAAATATGAAGTCTGAAATTAGGTTGCTTGAGTATGAATCCTTAGTTTACCATTTACTTGGTCTGTATCCTAGGAATGGTTATACATTTTATAACTTTTCATCCTATTCTGAGACCTAATAACATCTATTTCGTAGAATTGTTGTGAAGAATAAATCATGTGTGTGTTTAAAATGGTGCATCTAACAGCTTTAAATGTAATTGTTATTATTCTTGTACAAAGGGAAAATATAAAAAGAAACAATGCAAAATTAGATTTCAATACAAAAAATATGTGAGCAAGTAAATTTACAAGTATAATTAAATGCATTTTATAGGGAAAAACAAAATAACTGATAAAGCATAATAAAAATCACTGTTGATCAAAATCTAACCAACAAGTTCAGATATAAGGCAAAAATGTGATTAAGAAGAAACAGAACATCACTTGTGTTTCTCTACAAAGCTAGAGTATATTTTTCGGTAAGAATGCTGTGTCTATGTAGACCTTATAATAGGTCAGAACTCACATCAGTCCAGATGAAATAAAGAGACACCAAGAGTCCTGACTGAGAAATGATGCAAGCCACCTTAATTCTCTGAAAAGGAGTAAGGTACATATCAAAGAGCAGAAGACTTTAAGACAAGAAAACTCATTTTCATAGAAAGAAACATGAAAATTGAAGAACACTCATTCACACAGAAAACAAATTTTGTGGAGCTAAATTAATATAGTTAATATTTCACCTTCAAGTGGAAATTTTGTTTGCATTCTGTCTTCTGATATATGGGGTAGCAAAGAGTTGGACACGACTGAGCGACTGATCTGATATATATATATATATATATATATATATATATAGTGCCAACTAAAACCTTTATTTCAGAACATCTATGTAATACAGAATATAACCATTTTATGGGGTGTTTTTATTTTTTTTATTTTTTTTTAATTTTATTTTATTTTTAAACTTTACATAACTGTATTAGATTTGCCAAATATCAAAATGAATCCGCCACAGGTATACATGTGTTCCCCTATATATATGGGGTGTTTTTAAATCTTTTCTTTTTGAAATTGCATCGCCCAACCAAAATAAAACAGGATATTATTAGTTGCTTGGTAAGTCAGCTCTGAATTGCTATCCCACCTAATTTCCCTAACATAGGTAAAATTTATTTTTCAGGAGATTTCATGACTACATTAGTTTAGGATAATGAGGGCAGCAGAATATGTAATTTGTTTTGTGTAGACCAGCACTGTTGTAAGAAATGAAAAATTATGATAATACTGAAGTCAGCATAACTGACATTGCAGACAAAGGGTAAAGAAATCTGTGCACCATCAAGCTATCATTTTGATCAAGTGGATTTTCCTCCCAGAGACATTTAAATGCCTTAGTGAAATATTGCATGGAAGTTCCCAGGTGAATCAGTGGTAAAGAATCTGCTGCCAATGCATGAGACACAGTGGACTTGGGTTTGATCCCTAGGTCAGGAAGATCCCCTGGAGAAGGAAATGGCAACTTACTTCAGTATTCTTGCTGGAAGCTTTCATGGACATAGGAGCCTGGTGGGTTGCAGTCCTTGGTGTCACAAAGAATCAAACATGACTGAGCATGGACTCAAGCAGAACAGTACATAGAACCAGGCATTATATATTCCAGTCCATTGCTAAATTATGTTTTCTTAAAACTGAATTATCTGATGGGAGTAATCCAATTACAGGGCACTGTATTATGTAAGAAATAATCAGGTTAAAATTATAACAGTTCTTACATTTGAATATGTTTTAACTCTTAATGTAGGAGTTTTACAATTTATCTCCAATGCTTAAAGTCAAAGAATTGTATCCATTTTCTTAAAAATTTTTATCATCTCAGTAATGCATTCCTACTTGCCATGACATTTTATAAACACATGTCATAATCTTCTCCTTGTTTTTATTAGTCGTAACGTAAAGTATTTGACTAAGTGGTTCTTACTGTTAAACAAATATCATAATTCATATCAAATTGAATACACTTATCACATAAACACTAATGATAGCTAAAAGCATAAGCAGAGTCTTCCCCAAGAATATTGGTCTCTCACAGCATTTCAATCTCCAGTGGTGTCTGTATATGCCAAAGTGAGAGACACCAATTTTGTGGCTCTTATGAGGCATTTTGTAAATTTAAGTAAAATTATTTTATGTCACTTATTGTAACTTTACCCAAGAAGAAAACAAAATTAAATATGTAAAAAAAATAGCTCAAACTAAAAAATGAAGTTGCTGGTACAGCATACATACTAATATACATGATTACACAAACGACATTATTGAGAAAGTCATCCACAAACCTAGAAAACATAAAACATTCTACTCTAAATAACCAAATCAGCATAGATTAAAATGCTACATAAAAATTCTCAGTGGTTCCTCGAAATCATAAAATTGTAGGCAGTATGACATAGAATGACACTTTGTATATAGTCTTTGGTTTCATGACATAATCTAGCTGTCTTTTAAATTGGACACTCATTTTTACATAAAGTAGAAAAGATATGTACAAGTCAGGGTCTTGCCTGAAACTGTTTTCCCATTCACAATTTTACACAACATGCAATATTCCCAGGGACTTCATTGAGACTGTGACAGGATTGGGCTAGCAATTAGACTGCTCAATAGTAACAGAATACAATATTTTATGTATTTTAAAAACATAACTAGTGAGAACGTAATGTACAACACAGGGAATTCAGTGCTCTGTGTTGTGTTCCTTCCAAATAAGAAGGAAGTCCAAACAGGAGGGGATGTATGTCTAAGTTTTCTGATTCATTTTGCTATACATTAAAAACTAACACATCATTGAAAAGCAACCACATTCCAATAAAATTTAATTTTTAATTTTTAAAAAAATCTCAAAAAAAGAAAGCTTGAACTAAAATGTTATCAACTAGATTATCTTCAAATATGAGGAAATAATTTCTATATGCATATTATGCATATACATATAAACACATATATCTCTGTGTGTGTGTGTGTGTATATATATATATAAAATTTTCTTCTTCAGAAGAATTGCCACTTAAATATTTACATTTAAATTTGTAATACTCCTTGTATTTGAAGGAGTAATGAGAAGCAAAATAACACAACTACATGGACGTAAAGTTATATGAGATTTAATGTGATCAAGTCTATAATATTTTGTTTTCTTGAAAAATTAATCAAAGACAAAAGAGAAAAAAAAATAGAAAGAGATGGTAACCCACTCCACTGTTCTTGCCTGGAAAATCCCAGGGATGGGGGACACTAGTGGGCTGCCGTCTATGGGGTCGCACAGAGTCGGACACAACTGAAATGACTTGGCAGCATCAGCAGCAGCAGCTACAGAAGTGATTCCAGGAAGAAGGCCCTTAAAGCTGGGAATTTGGAATTGGTTGTCTAATTTGGTTAGATTAGAGGATCTGTTCAGTTCAGTTCAGTCACTCAGTCATGTCTGATTCTTTGTGACCCCATGAATTGCAGCACCCCAGGCCTTCCTGTCCACCACCAACTCCTGGAGTTCACTCAAACTCATGTCCATTGAGTTGGGTATGCCATCCAGCCATCTCATCCTCTGTCATCCCCTTCTCCTCCTGCCCCCAATACCTCTGAGCATCAGAGTCTTTTCCAATGAGTTAACTCTTCACATGAGGTGGCCAAAGTATTGGAGTTTCAGATTTAGCATTAGTTCTTCCAAAGAACACCCAGGATTGATCTGCTTTAGAATGCACTGGTTGGATCTCCTTGCAGTCCATGGAACTCTCAAGAGTCTTCTCCAACACCACAGTTCAAAAACATCAATTCTTCGGCACTCAGCTTTCTTCACAGTCCAAATCTCACATCCATACATGACTACTGGAAAAACCATAGCCTTGACTAGACAGACATTTGTTGGCAAACTAATGTCTCTGTTTTTGAATATGCTATCTAGATTGGTCATAACTTTCCTTCCAAGGAGAAAGCGTCTTCTAATTTCATGGCTGCAATCACCATCTGCACTGGTTTTGGAGCCCCCCAAAATGAAGTCTGACACTGTTTTCACTGTTTCCCCATCTATTTCCCATGAAGTGATGGAAGTGATGCCATGATCTTTGTTTTCTGAATGTTGAGTTTTAACCCAACTTTTTCACTCTTCTCTTTCACTTTCATCAAGAGCTTTTTAGTTCCTCTTCACTTTCTGCCATAAGGGTGGTGTCATCTGCATATCTGAGGTTATTGATATTTCTCCTGGCAATCTTGAATCCACCTTGTGCTTCTTCTAGCCCAGTGTTTCTCATGATGTACTCTGCATATAAGTTAAATAAGCAGGGTGACAATATACAGCCTTGACTCCTTTTTGTATTTGGAACAAGTCTGTTGTTCCATGTCCAGTTCTAAGTGTTGCTTCCTGGCCTGCATAGCATTTTCTTAAGAGGCAGGTCAGGTGGTCTGGTATTCACATCTTTTTCAGAATTTTCCACAGTTTATTGTGATCCACACAGTCCACGGTTTTGGCATAGTCAATAAAGCAGAAAAACATGTTTTTCTGGAACTCTCTTGCCTTTTCCATGATCCAGCTGATGTTGGCAATTTGGTCTCTGGTTTCTCTGCCTTTTCTAAAACCAGCTTGAACCTCTGGAAGTTCACGGTTCACGTATTGCTGAAGCCTGGCTTGGAGAATTTTGAGCATTACTTTACTAGCGTGTGAGATGAGTGCAATTGTGTGGTAGTTTGAGCATTCTTTGGCATTGCACTTTTTTGGGATTGGAATGAAAACTGACCTTTTCCCATCTTGTAGACACTGCTGAGTTTTCCACATTTGTTGGCATATTGAGTGCAGCACTTTCACAGCATCATCTTCCAGGATTGGAAATAGCTCCACTGGAATTCCATCACCTCCACTAGCTTTGTTCATAGTGATGCTTTGTAAGGCCCACTTGACTTCACTTTTCAGGATGTCTGGCTCTAGGTGACTGATCACACCATTGTGATTATCTGGGTCGTGAAGATCTTTTTTGTACAGTTCTGTGTATTCTTGCCACCTGTTCTTAATATCTTCTGCTTCTGTTAGGTCCCTACCATTTCTGGCCTTTGCTGAGCCCATCTTTGCATGAAATCTTCCCTTGGTATCTCTAATTTTCTTGAAGAGATTTCTAGTCTTTACCATTCTGTTGTTTTTCTCCATTTCTTTGCATTGATCGTTAAGGAAGACTTTCTTCTCTCCCCTGTATTCTTTGGAACTATGCATTCAGATGCTTATATCTTTCCTTTTCTCCTTTGCTTTTCACTTTTTTTTCTTTTCACAGCTATTTGCAAGGCCTCCCAAGACAGCCATTTTGCTTTTCGCATTTCTTTTCCATGGGGATTGTCTTGATCCCTGTCTACTGTACAATGTCAGGAACCTCCGTCCATAGTTCATCAGGCTCTCTATCTATCAGATCTAGTCCCTTAAATCTATTTCTCACTTCCACTGTATAATCATAAGGGATTTGATTTAGGTCATACCTGAATGGTGAACCTGAAATGTTAGGTCCACGAATCAAGGCAAATTGGAAGTGGTCAAACAGGAGATGACAAGAGTGAATGTCGACATTCTAGGAATCAGCAAACTGAAATAGACTGGAATGGGTGAATTTAACTCATATGACCACTATATCCACTACTGTGGGCAGGAATCCCTTAGAAGAAATGGAGTAGCCATCATGGTCAACAATGTGTCCGAAATGCAGCACCTGGATGCAATCTCAAAAACGACAGAATGGTCTCTGTTCTTTTCCAAGGCAAACCATTCAATATCACAGTAATCCAAGTCTATGCCCCAACCAGTAACACTGAAGAAGCTGAAGTTGAACAGTTCTATGAAGACCTATAAGACCTTTTAGAGTTAATACCCCCAAAATATGTCCTTTTCATTATAGGGGCCTGGGATGCAAAAGTAAGAAGTCAAGAAACACCTGGAGTAACAGTAAATTTGTCCTTGGAGTGTGAAATGAAGCAGGGCAAAGGCTGATAGTTTTGCCAAGAGAACGCACTGGTAATAGCAAACACCCTCTTCCAACAACACAAGAGAAGACTGTACATATGGACATCACCAGATGGTCAACACCGAAATCAGATTGATTATATTCTTTGCAGCCAAAGATGGAGAAGCTCTATACAGTCATCAAAAACAAGACCGGAGCTGACTGTGGCTCAGATCATGAACTTCTTATTGCCAAATTCACACTTAAATTGAAGAAAGAAGATAAAACCACTAGGTTAGAGGATGGTAATGGTTTATTCTTCATGGAACTGGAAGAGTTGAAGTCAATGTAATTCAGTGGCAAAAGAAAACGCACAAACACACCCAACTTATCACCCATACTCTTCTCAAATCATGCTACAGATTTTGAAGAATAGCTATAGCAGCATATTTTGGTGAAACCATAGACAGTAAAAATTCCTATATCAGATGTCCATTCCTTACTAACTTTAAGATCTCATGGTGAATAAAGTGAGAAATTCAGTACAGGCAGAAGTACCACAGTTCTTCTGTGGGCACTGTGAGAGTATCTTATTTATTGAAATCCTGAAAATACATCTATTTGAATTTAAGTTCTCCAATTTGATCATGAGTAGCAAAATTATAATATAATTGAAAATGTTCTTTTATTTGAAATTTCTAGTTTTGATTGAGAAAGAAGGCCCTGAGAATGGGTTGTAACTTTGATAGACTCCTGTCAACCTGATTACCTCCCATCTCTCTTCCACCCCTTCTCCCTCCTTTGGGGAGATTAGGGGACCCTTCTGTTTGTTGTTTTGTTGCTAAGTCATGTCACTCACTGGTGACCTTATGGACTATAGCCCACCGGGTTTCTCTGCCCATGAGACTTCCCAAGCAAAAAGACTGGGGAGCATTGCCATTTCCTTCTCCATGGGATCTTCCCAACCCAGGGACTCAACCAGGTCTCCTGGATTGTAGGCTAATTCTTTCCTGCTGAATCACCTGGGAAGCCCTAGAAGACTCCTACTTCAGTTTCTATAATGCCTTGGTCTGAGGCATGGCTTTGCAAAAGGATGCTGATTGCTTCAGAAACCACAAACTCTCTCTGCTACAGAATCATATCTAGAACTTGATTTCAGTGGAACACATAACATTGAACAGAAAGACTGTTCTATAAAAGTTATTATACATCCTGAAAATTTTTTGACATTTTAAGAACTGAGTTTATAAATTGGGTGCACTACACTGGATCCAGGTGTTTATGTGCCCTCACTCCAAAGGTATAACAGCTCTAGACAGTGGATGGTCTAAATTTGAAGGACAGGGTGGGTATAAAAGAAGTTGAGACCATGCAAAAAAGACAGGATTGCAGATCTGCAAAAGTATTGTGCCATAATAGAGTGGTTTTTCACTCTAATTTTCAGGTTCTTTGAGCATTTTGGAAACCAGTATGGTACCTCCAGTGAAATGAGAATTATGTTTATTACTGTTTTGAATAACGTGTATGTGTGTTTACTCTAAGGTAGCAACTGTTAGAGGGAAATAGACAAGCATCTAGGTGCCCTGTTCATTTCCCTATATACACCCCATGTCTAAATCACAGGAAGATTTCCTTTCTTATCTCTACTCAGTTGTTCACTTATTTTGGTCACAGAGTAGAAAAGGGGAGATAGATCTGAGTGTGTGTGTGTGTGTGTGTGTGTGTGTGTGTGTGTGAAGTAGTTATAAAACACATTGCAATTTTAGCGGCATCTGTTTTACCTACTCATGCAAACAGTTTTAGATGGTAAGAAATCCTTCAGCTTCTAGGACTGCCCTTCCCTGAAAGCCCTCATAAATCACTATATTCTGTTAATTTATATTGATTTTTTTTATCACAAGTTGCAAGATAAAAAGCCGTTTTTATTTCCTATGAGACATTTTCCTTTATTCCTTTAATTTAGGTCACTTTTTAAATTTAGGGCTCAGTAACACTCAGACATAACATTTATCATCATTCTATTCAAGTTTTATATACGGAATCCCTCTCTCCATTTACATCTGCCCCATCATCTACAGTGGTCAAGTAATGACTATTTTTTAATAGTTACAGGATTTAACACAATTGGCAACCATTCCATTCACTATATGCTTTTATACTTGGCTTTCTAATTTCTAAATATATGAATTAAAAAAGTATGATCAAAATAATGGCTAAGTTATTTGCTTTTAATCTAAATAGAAAATAAGCCCTGTTAAGGATTATGACTTCTCTATGAAGATTTTTTTTTCTCAGTCTTCCATTATTTAAGATTAAGAGTTAGTTTATGATTCTGTCATGAAACTAATTCCAAAAGAGAATGAAATTACTAAGCCTACATATTTTTGAACTAAATTATGCACAAATACTGAGACATTTTAATATTGAAAATATATTCCAACTACCATCAGAAGGCTGATATACAGTGATATAACTGTATTATATTGACTATTAGAAATAAATGTTTGAAATATGTTGTAATTGGAAATTTTAAAGTGGCTTTGTGGTCCCCAATTTTTTCTTTTTAAAATAATACCCAATGTATCGAATATTTATTAAATAATTAATTTCTACATAGTTCATTAACTTAGTATTATTTTCTTTAACTCTACAATATTTTCTCATCATGGTGATTAAATAGTATATAAACATATTTGGGGGGGCATGAAGTCAACTAAAGATATAGATCACATTAAAGATTATTTTTTTTAATAACATAACAAAAAGTTGCATAAAGTAAAAGCATTTTGTATTTCAATTGCTGGTATCATCATCATTTACCATCAGATATCAAGGCTCTTATAAAGCATTGGTAAATAAGGTAGTGAAGCATTAGTGTTAAAATAGAAAAAAAAAAAATGGCCAGTAAAACAATAAGAGGAGCCAAACAAACATATATTAATACTTTACACAGTTACCTCCTACCTCATGCTAAGGGCTTCCCAGGTTGTTTAGTGGTAAAGATCCACGTGCCAAGTAGGAGACACAGGAGACATGGTTTGAATCCCTAGGACAGGAAGATTCCTTGAAGGAGGAAATGGCAACCCAATCCAGTATTCTTTCCTGAAAACTTCCATGGACAGAGGAGTTTGGCAGGCTATAGTCCACAGGGTCACAAAGAGTCAGACTTAGCAACTAAACAACAACAACCTCACACTAAACACATAAATATTTTCTAAAAGATTATAGATTTAAGGGCAAATAAAAATAGAATCGTCTCTTAGAAGATAAAGCATAGGGAAATATCTTCAAAATTGTGGGGTAGTAATTATGTCTTAATCAGGATTTGAAAAGTAATAACCACAAAGGAAAATATAAGAAATTGGACTATATTAACCATAAGAACTTCTGCTTAACAAAGGCATTTTATAAGTATTAATACATAGGCCAAAAAATGAATAAAGTTATTTGAAATATTAATTTTTCCAAGAAAAGCTTCATATTCCCAAATGTAAAGAAGTCCAAAATATTAATAAAGAAAATAACTCAACAAAAGTTGGCAAAAGAAAGCAATGACCCAAAAACTTACATTCATAATAACATTAATTATCAGGGAAAATATGTATTAAAGCAAAATTAGGATCCATTACATACTCAACACAATGGCTCAAATGAAAAAGACAAAAAGTAACAAAAGATGAGAAATGTATTCAGCAACTGGGATTCATATACATTACTGTTTGGAGTATAAATCTGTAGCATACCTTTGGAAAACAAAGCAGCAAAATATCTTTTTCTTCAACTGAAAGCATGTATATGGGTGAGGAGTTACAATCTGCCGCCCAACATCCTTAACAGGTGTGGACAAATTTCTATTTAATAGTAGCCATATTGCTAGCTGAAGAATTTTAAAAGAACTTCATATAAAAATCCAGTTTTCTGTTTTAAAAGGGTTGTTAATTATAAAAATGCATTACGTTATTGTAGATAAACATTGGTAGCAAATGTATATACTTATAAAATTCTTTGAAAAGACTACAGACATAATTTTTAAACCAAATCAAAGAAAGATACATTTTGAAAATTAATTTGTGGAACAAGATCATGTAAGCATCAATAAACTCATGTGATAAATACTGAAAATGTGATAAGTTATGAGGAATATTGTTTGCAAAAATCTTTAGTTATATTCAAGATTTGATAAATGATAGCCATTGAAAAAATAAATGTATTTTAATTTTTAACCTTAGGAAGGATTTTCTTTTATATTTTTAATATCTAGCATTTTAGTATTTCTATTATTTGGTAGGTTTCATGATACAAATGAAAACTATAGTTTGTGATCTTTGTTACATATTTATTAGGAGTCAGAAGAAAGCAAGGGAAAACTCTATGAGCCAAGGGCTCCCTGTTTTACCTCAACATATTCCTTTAGGACAAAAGGTAAGGCTAAGTCATGAGGACAAGAGGGTCAATATTAAAGGCATTTAATATTGTGGGTGTCATAGGGCAGAGTGAGTATAGCCAACCATTAGACAGAAAAAAATTAAGCATTTCTGCAGTTGATGAGAGCAATGCCAGGCCAAGCAGGCTGCTCACACCTGATGCCCACAGAGAAGTGGAAGAGTGCCCCAAAGATGCCAAAGAAGTGGCAAACATCATGTTTGATGTCAAAGATCAATGACAAACATATTCGTAAATCAATAGAGATATGAAATAAGACTTGGAAACTTTTCAAAGTACAACTTGAACAAAAAACACATTAGGTCCCAGAACAAACAAGCAAACAAAACCCTTCAAATATGTTTTCACATTATTATATCTCATTTCCAGATATTGCTTCTTTATACTCACATAAATATACATCCTGTCCAAAACACAACCCATTGTGACCTTATAGTCATGAGATATTCATTTTGGTCAGGACCCAAATCATCATAAATTCCAGTTTAACTGTAGTTCCAGTTAATTATTAAGAGAATAATTTGAAGACCTTACTAAATACAATACAAAAATTATTCACAATTTTTCAGCTACAAAATTTTGTGTGTATTATGTATTTCTTCCTTGTAAATATAATGCCCATATCAACCTGGGTAAAAATGTAACAATATAATTAGTTGCAAAAAAGTTTTCACATCACTTTGTTACATTTGAAAAAATAAAATGTTATTGACATCAACCTTGGAAGAAAAGTTATGACCGACCTAGATAGCATATTGAAAAGCAGAGACATTACTTTGCCAACAAAGGTCCATCTAGTCAAGGCTATGGTTTTTCCAGTGGTCATGTATGAATGTAAAAGTTGGGCTGTGAAGAAAGCTGAGCACCAAAGAATTGATGCTTTTGAACTGTGGTGTTAGAGAAGACTCTTGAGAGTCCCTTGGACTGCAAGGAGATCCAACCAGTCCATTCTAAAGGAGAACAATTTTTTGGACTCTGTGGGAGAGAGGGGAGGGATGATTTGGGAGAATGGCATTAAAACATGTATAATATCATATAAGAAATCACCAATCCAGGTTCAATGCAGGATACAGGAAGCTTGGGGCTGGTGCACTGTGATGACCCAGAGGGATGGTATGGGGAGGGAAGAGGGAGGGGGGTTCATGATGGGGAACACGTGTACACCCGTGGCGGAAACATGTTGATGTATGGCAAAACCAATACAATATTGTAAAGTAAAATAAATAAATAAATAAAATAAATAAAGGAGATCAGCCCTGGGTGTTCTTTGGAAGGAATGATGCTAAAACTGAAACTCCAGTACTTTGGCCACCTCCTGCGAAGAGTTGACTCATTGGAAAAGACTCTGATGCTGGGAGGGATTGAGGGCAGGAGGAGAAGGGAACTACAGAGGATGAGATGGCTGGATGTCATCACCGACTCGAAGGAGGTGAATTTAAGTGAACTCCGGGAGTTGGTGATGGACAGGTAGGCCTGGTGTGCTGCGATTCATGGGGTTGCAAAGAGTCGGACACGACTGAGTGACTGAACTGAACTGATACAAGTTTAGTATTAGCATTTATTGTTCTAAGAAGAAAAAACGGAGTCAAAAACTGGACACATATTTATAGGCTTATTATGTGCTGTGTGTAAGTTGCTTCAGTTGTGTCCAACTCTTCACAACACTATGGATTGTGGCCTTCCAAGTTCCTCTGTCCATGGGATTCTCCAGGCAAGAATCCTGGAGGGGGCTGTCATTTCCTCTTCTAGAGGCTATTCCCAAGCCAGGGATTGAACCCGCATCTCTCATGTCTCCTGTATTGGCAGGCTGTTTCCATACCACTAATGCCACCTGGGTACTTGGGATTAAATCTCAGATGTTTTATTGGAGAAAATACTCTTTCCACTAAACTCTCCAGCATTCTGCTTTTCTTCTTTGGACAAATTAATACTTCTTTCATAACAACCCTGACTTCATTTTTTAAAATAAATTTATTTAATTTAATTGGAGGCTAATTACTTTACAATATTGTATTGGTGTTGCCATATGTTGACATGAATCCACCATGGGTGTACATGTGTTCCCCATCCTGAACCCTCCTCCCACCTCCCTCCATATACCATCCCTATGGGTCATCCCAGTGCACCAGCCCCGAGCATCCTGTATCATGCATCGAACCTGGACTGGCGATTCATTTCACATATGATAATATACATGTCTCAATGCCATTATCCCAAATCATCCCACCCTCGCCCTCTCCCACAGAGTCCAAGACTTGTTCTATACATCTGTGTTTCTTTTGCTGTCTCACATATAGGGTTATTGTTATCATCTTTCTAAATTACACATTTATGCATTATTATATTGTATTGGTGTTTTTCTTTCTGGCTTACTTCACTCTTTATAATAGGCTCCTGTTTCATCCACTTCATTAGAACTGATGCAAATGTATTCTTTTTAATGGCTGAGTAATACTCCATTGTGTATATGTGCCACAGCTTTCATATCCATTTGCCTGCTGACTTATATCTAGGTTGCTTCCATGTCCTGGCTATTATAAAAACAGTGCTGCAATGAACACTGGGGTACACGTCTCTTTAAATTCTGGTTTCCTTGGTGTGTATGCCCAGCAGTGGGATTGCTGGGTCATATGTCAGTTCTATTTCCAGTTTTTTAAGGAATCTCCACACTGTTCTTCATAGTGGCTGTACTAGTTTGCATTCCCACCAACAGTGTAAGAGGGTTCCCTTTTCTCCACACCCTCTCCAACATTTATTGCTTGTAGACTTTTGGATCGCAGCCATTCTGACTGGTGTGAAATGGTACCTCATAGTGGTTTTGATTTTTATTTCTCTGATAATGAGTGATGTTGAGCATCTTTTCATGTGTTCATTAGCTATCTGTATGTCTTCTTTGGTGAAATGTCTGTTTAGTTCTTTGGCCCATTTTTTTTTTTTTTTTTTTTTTATTTTTCTGGAATTGAGCTGCAGGAGTTGCTGGTACATTTTTGAGATTAATTCTTTTTCAGTTGCTTCATTTGCTATTATTTTCTCCCATTCTGAAAGCTGTCTTTTCACCTTGCTTATACTTTCCTTTGTTGTGCAGAAGCTTTTAATTTTAATTAGGTCCCATTTGTTTATTTTTGCTTTTATTTCCAATATTCTGGGAGGTGGGTCACAGAGGATCCTGCTGTGATTTGTGTTGGAGAGCGTTTTGCCTATGTTCTCCTCTAGGAGTTTTATAGTTTCTGGTCTTATGTTTAGATCTTTAATCCATTTTGAGTTTATTTTTGTGGATGCTGTTAGAAAGCATTCTAGTTTCATTCTTTTACAAGTGGTTGACCAGTTTCCCCAGCACCACTTGTTAAAGAGATCATCTTTTCTCCATTGTATATTCTTGCCACCTTTGTCAAAGATAAGGTGTCCATAGGTGTGTGGATTTATCTCTGGGCTTTCTATTTTGTTCCATTGGTCTATATTTATGTCTTTGTGCCAGTACCGTATTGTCTTGATGACTGTGGCTTTTTTAGTAGAGCCTGAAGTCAGGCAGGTTGATTCCTCTAGTTCCATTCTTCTTTCTCAAGATTGCTTTGCCTATTTGAGATTTTTTGTATTTCCATACAAACTGAAATTATTTGTTCTAGCTCTGTGAAAAATACAATTGGTAGCTTGATGGGGATTGCATTGAATCTATAGGTTACTTTTGATAGTATACTCATTTTCACTATATTGATTCTTCGGATCCATGAGCGTGGTGTATTTCTCTGTCTATTAGTGTCCTCTTTGATTTCTTTAACCAGTGTTTTATAGTTTTCTATATACAGTTTTTGTTTCTTTAGGTGGATACATTCCTAAGTATTTTATTATTTTCGTTACAATGGTGAATGGAATTGTTTCCTTAATTTCTCTTTCTATTTTCTCATTATTAGTGTATAGGAATGCAAGGCATTTCTGTGTGTTGATTTTATATCCTGCAAGTTTACTATATTCACTGATTAGCTCTAGTACTTTTCTGGTGGAGTCTTTAGGGTTTTCTATGAAGAGGATCATGTCATCTGCAAACAGTGAGAGTTTTACTTCTTTTCCAATTTGGATTCCTTTTATTTATTTTTGTGCTCTGATTGCTGTGGCCAAAACTTGCAAAACCATGTTGAATACTAGTGGTGAGAATGGGCGCCCTTGTCTTGTTCCTGACTTTAGGGGAAATGCTTTCAATTTTTCACCATTGAGAATAATGTTTGCTGAGGGTTTGCCATATATAGCTTTTATTATGTTGAGATATGTTCCTTCTATTCCTGCTTTCTGGAGGGTTTTTTTTTTTTATCATAAATGGATGTTGAATTTTATCAAAGGCTTTCTCTGCATCTATTGAGATATGGCTTTTATTTTTCAAATTGTCAATGTGGTGCATTACATTGATTGATTTGCAGATACTGAAGAATCCTTGCATCCTTGGGATAAAGCCCACTTGGTCATGATGTATGATCTTTTTAATGTGTTGTTGGAATCTGATTGCTAGAATTTTGTTAAGGATTTTTGCATCTATGTTCATCAGTGATATTGGCCTGTAGTTTTATTTTTTTCTGGCATCTTTGTCAGATTTTGGTATTAGGGTGATGGTGACCTCATAGAATTAGTTTGGAAGTTTGCTTTCCTCTGTAATTTTCCAAAAGATTTTGAGTAGGATAGATGTTAGCTCTTCTCTAAATTTTTGGTAGAATTCAGCTGTGAAGCTGTCTGGACCTGGGCTTTTGTTTGCTGGAAGATTTCTGATTACAGTTTCAATTTCTGTGCTTTGATGGGTCTGTTAAGATTTTCTATTTCTTCCGGTCCAGTTTTGGAAAGCTGTACTTTTCTAATAATTTGTCCATTTCTTTCCAGTTGTCCATTTTATTGGCATATAATTGCTAATAGTAGTCTCTTATGATCCTTTGTATTTCTGGGTTGTCTGTTGTGATCTCTCCATTTTCATTTCTAGTTTTATTGATTGGATTTTTCTCCCTTTGTTTCTTGATGAGTCTGACTAATGATTTGTCAATTTTATTTATCCTCTCAAAGAACCAGCTATTGGCTTTGCTGATTTTTGCTATGGTCTCCTTTGTTTCTTTTGCATTTATTTCTGCCCTAATTTTTAAGATTTCTTTCTTTCTACTAACCCTGGGGTTCTTCATTTCTTCCTTTTCTGGTTGCTTTAGGTGTAGAGTTAGGTTATTTATTTGACTTTTTTCCTGATTCTTGAAGTATGCCTGTATTGCTACGAATCTTTCCCTTAGCCCTGTTTTTACAGTTTCCCACAGGTTTGGGGTTGTTGTGTTTTCATTTTCATTCGTTTCTATGCATATTTTGATTTCTTTTTTGATTTTTTCTGTGATTTATTGGTTATTCAGCAGCATGTTGTTCAGCCTCCATATGTTGGAATTTTTGGCACTTTTTCTCCTGTAATTGAGATCTAATCTTACTGCATTGTGGTCAGAAAAGATGCTTAGAATGATTTCAATTTTTTTAAATTTACCAAGGCTAGATTTATGGCCCAGGATGTGATCTATCCTGGAGAAGGTTCCGTGTGCACTTGAGAAAAAGGTGAAATTTATTGTTTTGTGGTGAAATGTCCTATAGATATCAATTAGGTCTAACTGGACTGTTGTGTCATTTAAAATTTGTGTTTCCTTGTTAATTTTCTGTTTAGTTTATCTATCCATAGGTGTGAGTGGGGTATTAAAGTCTCCCACTATTATTGTGTTATTGTTAATTTCCCCTTTCATACTTGTTAGCATTTGTCTTACATATTGTGATGCTCCTTTGTTGGAGGCATATATATTTGTAATTGTTATATATTCTTCTTGGATTGATCTTTTGATCATTATGTAGTGTCCTTCTTTGTCTCTTTTCACAGCCTTTGTTTTAAAGTCTATTTTATCTGATATGAGTATTGCTACTCCTGCTTTCTTTTGGTCTCTATTTGCATGGAATAACTTTTTCCAGCCTTTAACTTTCAGTCTGTATGTGTCCCTTGTTTTGAGGTGGGTCTCTTGTAGACAACATATATAGGGGTCTTGTTTCCATATCCATTCAGCATGTATTTTTCTTTTGGTTGGGGCATTCAACCCATTTATGTTTAAGGTAATTATTGATAAGTATGATCCCATTGCTGCCGAGGTCCAGCCCTGGCTGATCCAGGGTATTCGAAGGAGAGACGGCTAGGCGACCTATTCAGATGTTAATTAGAGATATAAAGAGTAATAAAAAAAGGATAGCTCAGTAGGAAAATTCAGTGGAGAAAAGAAGCTGAGTGGCTTGGTTTATGCGGAAAATCAATATAACCCGTGACACCAGGTTAGCTCTGTCCACGGAGGCCGCAGGCGCCCTCTCGAATAGCGGAAGGTGCCCCACCTTAGACACCTTCTCGAGTGGGTCTTAGAAGCCCAGGCAAATAAATGGTTGCAGAGGATATCCGCGCTCCAGATGGACACTCAGCTGAAAGTTAAAGGGAAGAATGACATGGGGAGACCAAGCGTTGGTAAGCAAAGCCCATAGCTTTATTTTTAACAGGGGCTTTTATACCCTAAGTTACACATAGAGGATAATAGGGGATGCAAAGTCAGCAGCCTTTGATGCTTATCAAAAACCAGGGTTTCTTTCCTGCAAATTTATCGTATACAAATGGTTTAGGTGATTTACATCATCTTCTGGCCAGAAGGCCTATTAACATTTTATGACTCTTGACAAGGACTTATCAACAAAGACTTATTTTCTCTAAGAGTAATTATTTTAAGGTTTGGCGCCATCTTTCGAAGATAAAATTACATTCCTATAGGGCGGATGTGTAATGGGTTTACAAAGGAAAGAATTTATTATCTTAAGGGTCTAAAGTTACTAACACCAAGGCCACTACTTATTTTTTCTACATAGCAACTATATTAATTAATACACATTCAAGGATACAATTCAGGGGATGTGGAAACTTGGCAACAAACATTGGCTCATCAATGAAATCTTTTACTAGTTTTATCCTGACAGTTTCTAACTCTCTGAGAGGCTCTAAGCTATTTGAATATCAAGCTTCCCATGCCTCTCGAGGCTGGGAGACTGTAAACAATCGTATGCATAGCTGTAGGTGACCGGGTAAACTTGTCAGGGGACTTAGAGAGCCATCTGAGGGGTTTGGATTTAAACACTCCTAATTGCCCAGGAACTTTATTAATTGGAGCTTTAAGTTAGCTCTTTGACAGAGAGAGCGAGATGGTGGTGGGGGACAGCCCCCAGTAAAGTCAGAGGTGAGAGCACAAAGCAATAAAGTAGGCAGACTCTGGTTTTTGGGGTAGATGCTCGAGAATATCCAGGGGCACTCCCGAGGCTCAATCCCGCCTTTGCGTATGCCGAGCCTCCTTCCTCATGACCTTTGTCACGAGTGAAATGTCTCTCGCGGGCTCCTGGCATGTTGCCATTTAATTTATTGTTTTAGGTTAGAGTTTATACACCCTTTCTGTGTTTCCTGTCTAGTGAAGATCCTTTAGCATTTGTTGGAGAGCTGGTTTCGTGGTGCTGAATTCTCTCAGCTTTTGCTTGTCTGTAAAGCTTTTGATTTATCCTTCATATTTGAATGAGATCCTTGCAGGGTACAGTAATCTGGGCTGTAGGTAATTTACTTTCATCACTTTAAGTATGTCCTGTCATTCCCTCCTGGCCTGAAGAGTTATTGAAAGATCAGCTGTTATCCTTATGGGAATCCCCTTTTAATGTTATTTGTTGTTTTTCCCTTGTTGCTTTTAATATTTGTCCATTGTTTTTTATCTTTGTTAATTTGATTAATATGTGTCTTGGGGTGTTTTGCCTTGGGTTTATCCTGTTTTGGACTCTCTGGGTTTCTTGGACTTGAGTGATTATTTCCTTCCCCATTTTAGGAAAGTTTTCAACTATTATCTCCTCAAGTATTTTCTCATGGTCTTTCTTTTTGTCTTCTTCTGGGACTCCTATGATTCTCATGTTGGGGCATTTAACATTGTCCCAGAGGTCTCTGAGATTCTCTTCATTTCTTTTAATTTGTTTTTCATTTTTCCTCTGTTTCATTTATTTCTACCATTCTATTTTTCTACCTCACTTATCCTATCTTCTGCCTCCGTTATTCTACTGTTATTTCCCTCCAGAGTGTTTTTGATCTCATTTATTGTATTATTTATTACATATTGACTCTTTTTTATTTCTTCTAGGTCCTTGTTAACCTTTCTTGCATCTTCTCAATCCTTGTATCCAGGCTATTTATCTGTAACTCCATTTTGTTTTCAAGATTTTGGATCATTTTCACTATCATTATTTGAAATTCTTTATCATGTTGATTCTCTATATCTTCCTTTTTTTGTTTGGTTTGGTGAGCATTTATCCTGTTCCTTTACCTGCTGAGTATTTCTCTTCCTCTTCATTTTGTTTATATTGCTGTGTTTGGGGTGGCCTTTCAGTATTCTGGCAGTTTGTGGAGTTCTCTTTATTGTGGAGTTTCCTCACTGTGGGTGGTGTTGGACAGATGGCTTGTCAAGTTTTCCTGGTTAAGGAAGCCTGTGTCAGTGTTCTGGTGGGTGGAGCTGGATTTATTCTCTCTGGAGTGCAATGGAGTGTCCAGTAATGAGTTATGAGATGTCAATGGGTTTGGAGTGACCTTGGGCAGCCTGTATATTGAAGCTCAGGGCTATGTTCCTGTGTTGCTGGAGAATTTGCATGGTATGTCTTGCTCTGGAACTTGTTGGCCCTTGGGTGGTGCTTGGTTTCAGTGTAGGTATGGAGGCTGTTGATGAGCTCCTATCGATTAATGTTCCCTGGAGTCAGGAGTCCTCTGGTGTTCTCATGATTTGGACTTAAGCCTCCTGCCTCTGGTTTTCAGTCTTATTCTTACAGTAGCTTCAAGACTTCTCCATCTGTACAGCACTGATGATAAAACCTCTAGGTTAAAGATGAAAAGTTTCTGTGCAATGAGGGACACCCAGAGAGGTTCACAGAGTTACATGGAGAAGAAAAGAGGGAGGAGGGAGATAGAGGTGACAGAGAAGAAAAGAGGGGGAATCAAAGAAGGAGAGAGCAAGCTAGCCAGTGATCACTTTCCTATGTGCTCTCCACAGTCTGGACCCCTCAGAGATGTTCATGGAGTTACATGGGAAAGAGAAGAGGGAGGAAGGAGACAGAGGTAGCCAGGAGGATAAAGGGGGGTATCAAAAGGAGAGAGACAGATCCAGCCAGTAATCAGTTCCCTAAGTATTCTACGCAGTCCAGAACACACAAAGAGATTCACAGAGTTGGGTAGAGAAGAGAAGGGGGAGGGAGGAGATAGAGGCGACTTGGTGGAGAAAAAGGAGAGTCCAAAGGGGGAGAGAGTAGTCAAGCCAGTAATCTCGCTCCCAAGTAAAAATGGGTACTGAATATTAGGTTTTTAAAGGTAGAAAATTGATAACAGATACCAAAAAGCAAAGCTTAAAAATCTAGAGTAGAGGTTGGATTCTCAAAAATACAATACTGAAGAAAAAAAAAGTCACAAAAATTATTATATATATAGTTTGCTTTAAAAAATAAGTTTTTTTGCAAAGTAATACTTATAAAAATGAAAATTAAAGGAGTAATAGAGGACTTAAAGTTTTTTTTTGTTTTTTTTGTTTTTTTTTTTTTTTTAAGAATGATAATAGTAAAAATATATCTAGGACTTTCTCTGGTATTGTTTTGGACAATGTGGGGTCAGCTCATTTTCAGATAGTTCCTTGAGAAGTATAAACTTCTCAAGGTTTATAGGCCCCTTCCTATGTTGGTGTTAACTACAGGGTTTTAATATATTGCACCTGTCACTTCCAAGGCAGTTCCCTCTGTTTTAGCTTCTTCTGTTTGCTGGTCTCTTCAGTGTGTAATTTCCACCCTGACACAAGGGAGTAGTGGTGGACACTTTTTTATGCTCACTTGTTCAGTCATGCTGTGGGGAGGGAAGTGAGTGAAGTGAAGTCTCTCAGTCGTGTCTGACTCTTTGTGACCCCATGGACTGTGGCCTACAACACTCCTTCGTCCATGGGATTTTCCAGGCAAGAGTACTGGAGTGGCTTGCCATTTCCGTCTCCAGAGGATCTTCCCAATCCAGAGATCAAACCTGGGTCTCCTGCATTGTAGGCAGATGCTTTACCATCTGAGCCACCAGGGAAGTCCATATGGGGAGGGAGGAATGCTGCAAACAAATAACACTGGCTTGTGCTCACAGTGGTTCAGCCACACTGGGTTTGCCCCCGCTCATGGCATGTGTGCTTTCTCAGTCTACACTGCTTAGGCTCTAGGTTGCTCTGCCAGGAGCTGTCTGAGGCCGGCCCTGGGTGGTATGTACTTCCCAGGTCTAAGCCTTTCAGGTTCATATTCTCAAGTATTCCACAAAGGTGCAGACTCAGTTGGACCTGCGTTTTGTGTCCTTCCCAGGTCCGAGCAGCTCAGGTGACCAGGTGTTTGGCAAGTGTGGTCGCTGCGACTTATCGCCTCCCCCGTCCCTGCTGCTCGGCTTTCTGGGTGTATAACCGGCACAAATTCTCAGGTGGATGTTGACCATTCAGAATCCCAAGAAGTCTTGGTTATCAATGAAGCCTGCTTGCAGTTTGGTAGATGGTGCCTCTCTGGGGCCTTGATTGCCCACTTCTGGCTCTGTCTCCGGCAGGGGATGGCCTGGTCCACAGACGGCTAGCTCTGCTCAGTCCTTTGTTCTGTGAGTGAATCAGGTGGTGTCCCTGGATAGCTATCCCACAGTCTGGTTTGCTATCTCAAGTTAGTTCCCTCAGATTGCCCTCAGGGCATTCATGCCTGGTCTCGACTCTAAGCAATGCAGCCTGCGCCTCCCTGCTCAGCCCCTGCCTGCTAGTGGAGGTTGCAGGCATCCGCACTGCTTGTCTGCTGGGAGTTACCATTGGGCATTTAATCTGTGGGTTTTAATTATTTATGTATTTTTCCTCCCGGTTATGTTGCCCTCTGAGGTTTCAAGGCTCGCCACAGACTCTCCAGTAAGAGTGTTTCCTGGTGTTTGGAAACCTCTCTTTTTAAAGACTCCATTTCCAGGATGGATCTCCATCCCTACCTCTTTTGTCTCTCTTTTTGTCTTTTATATTTTTTCCTACCTCCTTTCAAAGACAATGGGCTGCTTTTCTGGGTGCCTGATGTCCTCTGCAGGCATTCAGAAGTTGTTTTGAGGAATTTACTCAGAGTTCAAATGTTCTTTTGATGAATTTGTGGGGGAGAAAGTGGTATCCCCTTCCTATTCCTCTGCCATCTTAGGACTGCCTCCCGGACTTCATGTTGAATCTATTCCTTTAACACTTGTGCTCTGCTGCCTGTTCTTAGAAATGCTGGTTCTGTACATTTTGTAGAAGAATGTTGTCCATAACATAAAATATACATTCTTAAGTTTCTGACCTTTACAGGTATAATACTTCAGCTCATATAGAGATCAAAGTTGCAGAACATAATAGGTGAAAACTTCCCTACATGGGAAAGGAAATAGTCAACCAAGTCCAGAAGAACAGAGTCCCAGGCAGGATAAACCCAAGGAAGAACACACTGAGACACATAGTAACCAAACTGACAAAAATTAAACACAAAGATAAAATAATAAAAACAACAAGGGAAAAATGACAAATAATATACAAGGTGTCTGCCATCAGGCTATCAGCTGATTTCTCAACAAAAAATCTACAAGCCAGAAAGGAATGTCATAATATATTTAAAGTGGTGAAATGGAAGAGCCTACAACCAAGAATACTCTATACAGTAAGATTCTCATTCAGATACAATAGAGAAATCAAAAGCTTTCCAGACAAGCAAAAGTTAAGAAAATTTCACACCACCACCAAAGCTTTACAACAAATGCTAAAGGAAATTATCTAGGCAGGAAACACAAGGCAAGGAAAAGATCTACAGAAAATAAACTTAAAACAATTAAGAAAATGGTAATAGGTTTTAAATGAGCAGTCATGGTTAAATACAACTGGCTTATATGATGATCTTTTACTTTTATCTAGTTTGTTTCACTTTTTCTATTTCATATTCAGTGGCCCTATTTCATTTAATTTATGTTTCCCAATTTCTCCATCTCTTCTTTTCCTTCGATGTTCTTTCTTAAGGTTTTATCAAGTATAATAGAAAAGCCTTCGTGTGTGTGTGTGTGTGTGTGTGTACTAGAAAACATGAATTTTTGCCTATATAAAAAATTTATGACATTTTGATTCCAGTTCTTTGATTGAGCATGAATAAAATGCTAGATTTCTAATTATAAAATAGATATGCAACAAACAACAAAGGTTTACTATATAGCACAAGAAACTATAGTCAGTATCTTGTAACAACCAGTGATGGAAAATAATATCAAAAATAATATATGTGTATATGTATAGTTGAATCACCTTGCTGTGCACCTGAACCATTATAACTCAACTATACTTCAATAAAATATGTATTTTTTAAGAAGTTGCAAAACAGAGGATAATATTTGTGGATATTTATAAGAACTTTGTGACCAGATCTAAATGGACAACTGCAAGAACAAAAGATTTGGGTACCAAGAAGTTTGCAACGGCTAGCAATAACTTCTCCTCTTTTAGTATAAAAGAAGGCTGAATTATAAATTTAGAAAGATGATTCTTTTTTTTTTTTTTTTTTTTTTTTGGAAAGATGATTCTTTAAGGATAAACTGGCCCGTCAACTTCTCAATCAGCTGAATTTCTGAATAAAGTTGCTATGGTTTGTTGCAACAACTTGTCTCCAGATTTATTGTTCTTTTGTTTGGTGAGGAAATGAGCTTGGACTCTGTAGTAAAATCTATACTTTTATGCATTCCCATACTTTCTGTCTCCCTTTTCTTCATAATTCTGTATTCCAACATTTATCCACCCAACTGATTCAATAACACCAAAAACAAATTTTCTATGTATTTAAAATGATCTTATTAAAGTGAAAGTCACTCAGTCGTGCCTGACTCTTTGCAACCCCATGGACTATACAGCCTATGGAATTCTCCAGGACAGAATACTGGAGTGGGTAGCCTTTCCCATCTCCAATGGATCTTCCCAACCCTGGGAATCAAACTTGGGTCTCTTGCATTGCATGCAGATATTTACCAGCTGAGCCACAAGGGAAGTCCAATAATACTGAATTGGGTAGGTCTTCCTTTCTCCAGCGGATCTTCCAGACTCACGAATCAAAACAAGGTCCCCTGCATTGTAGGCAGATTTTTTACCAACTGAGCTATGCCTTTTAATTCATCAAAAGTTGCAGAACATTATAGCTGAAAACTTCTCTAACATGGGAAAGGAAACAGTTAACTAAGTCCAGGAAGCACAGAGGCCCAGGCAGGATAAACCCAAGGAAGAACACACCAAGACACATAGTATTTGTAGATATCTAATTAAATTGTCACTCTAAATTCAGTTATTAAAAATACCAGCTTAAGCATTAGGCAGCATTATTGGGTAAAACTTAAATAATATACAAGTATGGAGTTTACATAAAAATAAAAATAGATATACCATGTGATCCAGCAATTTCATTTATGAGTATTTTTTTTTTCAAAGTGTGTATCAAGAGATGAATGGGTAAGAAGTGGTCTATATGGATTATTACTCAGCCATAAAGAAGATTGAGATCTTGTCATTTCTGACAACATGGATGGACCTAGAGGGTATTATGCCTAGGAAAATAAGTCAGGCAAATTGACAAACACAGTATGAAGTCATTTGTATGTGGAAACTGAAAACCAAAACCAATGAATCAAAATAACCAAACAGTAGTGAAATCAGAGATGTGGAGAACAAAGAAGTGGTTGCCTGAGAGAAGAGGGATGTGGTGATGAGAGAGCTAGGTAAGAGAGATGAAGAAGTACAAACTTCCCTTACAAAGGAAACAAAATGCACAGCGTGGAGAATACAGTCAATGAGAATAATTTGGTTACAGATGGTAACTTGACTTATTGTGGTGATCATTTGGTAAGGAAGAGAAATATCAAATCACTATATTGGGCACCTGAATCTCTCTATGGTCTATTTCCAGACCAGTAATGCTGAAGAAGCTGAAGTTGAATGGTTCTATAAAGACCTACAAGACCTTCTATAACTAACACCCCAAAAAGATGTCCTTTTCATTATACGGATCTGGAATGGAAAAGTGGGATGTCAAGAAATAGCTGGAGTAACAGGCAAATTTGGCCTTGGAGTATAGAATGAAGCAGGGCAAAGGCCAATAGAGTTTTGCCAAGAGAACACACTGGTCATAGCAAACACCCTCTTTCAACAACACAAGAGAAGACTCTACACCTGGACATCACCAGATGGTCAATACCAAAATCAGATTGATCATATTCTTTGCAGACAAATATGGAGAAGCTTTATACAATCAGCAAAAACAAGACCACTGTGGCTCAGAACATGAACTCCTTATTGCCAAATTCAGACTTTAATTAAAGAAAGTAAGGAAAACCAATATACCATTCATGTATGATCTATATCAAATCCCTTACAGTTAAACGGTGAAAGTGAGAAATAGATTCAAGGGATTGGATCTGATATACAGAGTGCCTGAAGAACTATGGATGGAGGTTTGTGACATTGTACAGGAGGCGGGGATCAAGACCATCCCCAAGAAAAGAAATACAAAAAGCCAAATGGTTTTCTGAAGAGACCTTACAAATAGCTGTGGAAAAAAGAGAAGTGAAAAGCAAAGGAGAAAATGAAAGATATACCTATTTGAATGCAGAGTTCCAAAGAATAGCAAGGAGAGACAAGAAAGCCTTCCTCATTGATCAGTGCAAAGAAAGAGAGGAAAGCAATAGAATAGGAAAGACTAGATATTCTTCAAGAAAATTAGAGAAACCAAGGGAACATTTCTTGCAAAGATGGGCACAATAAAGGACAGAAATGGTATGGACCTAACAGAAGTGGAAGATATTAAGAAGAAGTCAGAAGAACTACACAGAAAAGATCTTCATGACCCAGATAATCCCGATAGTGTGCTCACTCATCTAGAGCCATACATCCTGGAAAGTGAAGTCAAGTGGGCCTTAGGAAGCATCACTACAAACAAAGCCAGTGAAAGTGATGGAATTCCAGTTGAGCTATTTCAAATCCTAAAAGATGATGCTGTGAAACTGCTACTCTCAATGTGCAAGCAAATTTAGAAAACTCAGCAGTGGCCACAGGACTGGAAAAGGTCACTTTTCATTCCAATCCCAAAGAGAAGCAATGCCAAAGAAAGATCAAACTACTGCATAATTGCACTCATCTCACATTCTAGCAAAGTAATGCTCAAAATTCTCCAAGCCAATCTTCAACAGTACGTGGACCATGAAATTCCAGATGTTCAATCTAGATTTAGAAAAGGCAGAGGAATGAGAGATCAAATTGCCAACATCCATTGGATCATCAAAAAAGCAAGATAGTTCCAGAAAAGCATCTATTTATGCTTTATTGACTATGCCAAAGTCTTTGACTCTGTGGATCACAACAAACTGTAGAAAATTCTTCAAGAGAAGGGAATACCAGAAAACTTGACCTTCCTCCTGAGAAATCTGTATGCAAGTCAGTAAACAACAATTAGAACTGGGCATGGAGCAACAGACGGGTTCCAAATTCGGAAAGGAGTACGTCAAGGCTGTATATTGTCACCCTGCTTATTTAACTTATATGCAGAGTACATCATGAGAAACGCTGGGCTGGAAGAAGCACAAAGTGGAATCAAGATTACCAGGAGAAATATCAATAACCTCAGACATGCAGATGGCACCACCCTTATGGCAGAAAGTGAAGAAGAACTAAAGAGCCTATTGATGAAAGTGAAAGGGGAGAGTGAAAAAGTTTGCTTAAAACTCAACGTTCAGAAATTTAAATCATGGCATCTGGCCCCATCATTTCATGCAAATAGATGGGGAAGCAATGGAAACAGTGAGAGACTTTATTTTAGGGGGCTCCAAAATCACTGCAGTTGCTGATGGCAGCCATGACATTAAAAGACGCTTGCTCCTTGGAAGAAAAGTTATGACCAACTGAGACAGCATTACAAAGCAGAGACATTAGTTTGCCAACAAAGGTCTGTCTAGTCAAAGCTTCGATTTTTCCCATAGTCATGTTTGGATGTGAGAGTTGGACCATAAAGAAAGCTGAGCACAGGCGATCTGATGCTTTTGTTGGAGAAGACTCTTCAGAGTCCCTTGGATAGCAAGGAGATCCAACCAGTCCATCCTAAAGGAAATCAGTCCTGAATATTCATTGTAAGGACTGATGCTGAAGCTGAAACTCCAGTATTTTAGCCACCTAATGGGAAGAACTGACTCATTTGAAAAGGCCTTTATATGGGAAAGATTGAAGGCAGGAGTAGAAAGGGATAAGCGAGGATGAGATGGTTGGAAGGCATCACTAATGTGATGGACGAGAGTTTGAGTAAACTCCGGGAGTTGGTTTTGGACAGGGAGGCCTGGTGTGCTGCAGTCCATGGGGTCACAAAGAGTCGGACATGACTGAGCAACTGAGCTGAACTGAACTGAACTGAACTGAAACTCTCAGTGTTGCAGTTCAATTAAATTAGAATTATACTTCATTGTATATATACCACAATTCTAACACATGTATATGGGATCTAGAAGAATGATACTGAAGAATTTATTTTCAGGGCACAGTGGAGAAACAGACATACAGAATCGACTTATGGACATGGGGAGAGGGGAGGAGAGGGTGAGATGTATGGAAAGAGTAACATGGAAACTTACATTACCATATGTAAAATAGATAGCCAACAGGAATTTGCTGTATGGCTCAGGAAACTCAAACAGGGGCTCTGTATAAACCTGGAGGGGTGGGATGTGAGGGAGTTGGCAGGCAGTTTCAAAAGGGAGGAGATATATGTATACATATGGCTGATTCATGTTGAGGTTTGACATAAAATAGCAAAATTCTGTAAAGCAATTATCCTTCAATTAAAAAAATAAATTTTTAAAAAAGAAAGAAAATAAACTTTACTGATACACACACAAAATAAATTACAATTATACTTCAATTAGAAAAAATCTTGGGAATAAAAAAAAAAAAAAAAAAAAAAAAACCCTTTACAGAAACACTTAACAACTTCTCCATGGATGCAAACATTCTTATTTCACATGTGATGATGTGCTTAACAATAAAGAGTTAAGCTATTAAAAAAAATGATTCATGTTTTGAAAGGACATCATATATCAGAACAGAGGTAACTCAGAAATCAACATGTGGGACTCAGAAAAGCATAAGAAAAAACTGAAAAAAATACTTTGTAAATGAAATTAGAAGTATGAGAAGCAAACTGAGAAATAATGCCTTAGAATAAACAGTAGATGAAAAGAAGAGACTCTCAAAGACTATTTTTAAGAAAACTGCTGGCAATGTAGTTTCCATGTTACTCTTTCCATACATCTCACCCTCTCTTCCCCTCTCCCCATGTCCAGAAGTCTATGCTCTATGTTTGTTTCTCCACTGTTGCTCTGTAAATAAATTATTCAGTACCATTTTTCTAGATTCCGTATATATGTGTTAGAATACAGTATTTATCTTTCTCTTTCTGTAAAATAGATAGCCAATGGTAATTTTCTTGTATGGCTCAGGAAACTCAACCAGGGGCTCTCTATCAACCTAGAGGTGTGGGGTGGTAGGCAGATGGGAGGGAGTTTCAAAAGGGAGGGGATATAGGTATACCTATAGCTGATTCATGCTGAGGTTTGACAGAACACAGCAAAATTCTATACAGCAATTATCCTTCAATAAAAAATAAATTAATTAAAAAAAACTCCTGACAAATAAATTAAGGCAGAGGCTGTAAAATATTTGATGAATATGTTAAAAGTAGAAGATCATCGTAAGAGATCTGATGAATGAATGATTCATTCGCTCAGTCATGTCCAGCTCTCTGTGACCCCGTGGACTGAAGAATGCCAGGCTTCCCTGTTCTTATATGAATGATTGGAATCTCTGAAAGAGTAAAATCACAGAAAAGATACACAGAAAATATTAAACATTATGATGCAAAGTTTCCTGGAAAATGTCTTTGATATTGTTTATTAAAAAGAATAATGAGCATCAACTTGCAATGACTAATAGCAAATGATACTGTAGTAAAGCTATAAAGTTTTAAAAGCAAAAGTCTCCTGGGACACTGGAATAAAAGAGCAGGAGAAATATAAGGGAATAAAAATTAAAAATTTAAGAGCCTTTTCAGAGAGAAACTCTCTGAGTTAAAAGAAAAGAGAGAAACACATTTAAGTTCCCTAAGGAGACCATTGATGAACCATGAACATCTTACCAGCCAAGCAGTCTAAGTTTCAGAAGTCCTGACGTGCAAGTCGTGAAAGAGCTAGTGTAATATTGATCTCCTATGACTAGTGGAATGAGCAGATGTGAGAAAACAGAATCCTTAAAGACAATGACATAAGGACAGATGTAAAGACTAAATTTGAAGTTCCTTACTAAACAAGGACTTCCCTGGTGGCTCAGATGATAAAGCCTCTGCCTACAATGCAGGAGACCCAGGTTCGATCCCTGGGTGGGGAAGATCCCCTGGAGAAGGAAATGGCAACCCACTCCAGCATTCTTGCCTGGAAAATCCAATGGACAGAGGAGCCTCGTAGGCTACAGTCCATGGGGCCACAAAAAAATGTCAGATTTTTTTTTGACTTCTTGGACGACTGAGAGGCTTCACTTTTATTTTCACTTTCTTTACTCAGTGAAGACTGAGTTGTGTACCAAGGGGAGAGATCTTGGTGGTGGACACTAGGGTGATGGCCTTAGAACAATTCATTAAGTTCTACCTCTGCTGAGTGTGCTATTCTATACATGTGTGCTTTAAAAAATATATTTTAAAAGTAACAAAATAAACTAAATTAATTAAAAACTTACATATAATCAGAATCTACTACACCAGGCACCACTGAAATTCCTTGAAAAGAAACTGAGCTATGCCCTACAATGCCCTCAGGTAGGGGGCCAGACACTCCCGTTGGAATCAGAGTAACCGGCACATCAGGAGTTAATATTATTGTGGTGGTGGAACTGAGGTCCAGTTCTGCGCTACCTGGGGTTGTTCTTAGGAGTTCTGAGACAGGACAAAGGGAATAAAGGGATTCAACGTGGCTGCCCCATTGTTGTATGGGGCCAGGGCTGCCCCTGCTGCCCGTTTACCTGAAACAGGGAAAAATTACCTCCCTGTACTTGGGGGGTGAGTGTAGTCCCATCCTTATGATATTTAGATCTACAGTCTTTTGCCCAATGATACCCTTTCTGGCATCAGGGGCAAAGTGCCTTCAGGGGGTTGGCATTAGTCTGTATTGGCATGGCTTGTTGTACCTGCTTGGCAGGACATTGCCAGGAAAAACATGCCCCATTTGGCCACAAGAGAAACATTTTTTATTTGTAGAATCGTTTCCATTAGGATTAATCTTTTTTTATTTTTATTTATTTATTATTATTATTATTTTGGCCTGGGTGAGGCCCCCCTGAGCGGTTTTTTTCCAAGGAGCATGCATTGTATATTGTGCATGAGTCTGCTTTAAAAGCTCCTTTGTTTCAAAAAAACTCTTTATCTTTCTCAGCCTTAGGCAATGCTCTGGGAGGCTTTGGAGACAAAGTGGGGAACTCCTGGGCCCTGAGAAGCACAAGCGGAGGTGGCAGTGGTCGCCTTAAATCAGAAAGCGGTGGATAAACTTTTAAAGGTTTGTGTAGAGGAGGAGGGAGCTTGCCAGGGTGCCCGGCCACAGAATCCTGTAAGTCCTCTCCTTCCTTGGAGGGTAGAGAACAGTCTCCCTCCATTTCTTCGTCAATGGCAGAAAACATGATCTGCGCAGAAGGTGGAGACCCACCACCCACTGCTGTAGCCTCCCCCATAGGCTATTTAACAGCCCCATGATGGGGGTCCAGGACATTTCTAATCATATTCCACAGAGCAAAAGCATCTACAGGAACCTTTTCTGGCCCATGCCAAGTATAAAACAAACGTAGAAATTTAGACAGTCTTCCTGTGTTTATTTTAATGCCTCTATGGGCTAACACATGAAGTAATATTTCAATAGACATTTGTCTATTCTTAGATGCAGAGAACCCCATCCTTCTAGAGAATATTCTTATTCATTCTGTACCCTCCTCACCCTGCCTAAACTGCAGAGGGGTGCTGGCCACCCACAGGTACAATACTAACCATCCCACATTACAATCTCAAATTACTTACACTTCAATGTCCCTGTTCAGGCGCCACTTGACAGAGTCCAGCCCCAGCACCCAGGGATTCAACCTGAAGAGATGAACGGTGTTGGCGATGAGGCAGCCTTTCAGTTTTTTTGGACTGCCTGTTTACTTCCAGCTTAAGATTTTCTTTTATACTTTTACAAAAGCATTAGGTCAGAGGTTTGATATTTTCAGTTCCCAGTGACCCAGATTTATTGTCTCCATAAATTATTGTTGCCCCTCAAAAGGAGTTCCTTCCTCAGCAATTCTCTTATCTACTTTTTCTCATGTGTCCTTGTGAATACACTGTAACTCATGCTAATGTCTGGGCTGCATACCACATTCCTCAGTTTATTTCTTATCTTTTTAAGTCCTGTTTGCCCCTAGAATCCTAAGCTCACTATTTCTTAGAAAGGGCTTCTAGCTAATAGTATCTCTAAAGTCCCTAATCTCTGTAAGCTATAGTAGAATATGCTAACATTACAACATTCCTTAAATCTTTAGCTTCTAACTATTTTACTTATTCCTAAGCCCTAAATTTAGCAAACTCTTTTGCCATAAACACTTTCCTCACAAATAGGCTTCAGGTAGCAATCCCTCCCATGGTCTCAAGCTGCAGCCTATGTGCTCATCCTAGAACACTCTTTTGTAAAAGTCCTTAAACAAATGTCATAATTAACTTTATGAATTATTTTCTGAGCACAGCTGCAGAAGGCTTTGTGTCTTTTCATGTTCCTCTCAAGAACAATAAGCACCTTAATATTTCTTTTCAGTCAACTCAGCCAAGGAAAGGGAAAAACAAGTCAGAATTACAAGGCCTAACTCCTTCATCCCGGGTCTGTGCCTGTGGAATGGGGGTGTGGGGGGGGGGGGGCGCTGGGGCCGTTCCTCCATTTTGTCAGTAATGCCTAATGCAGGTCCCAACAAGCACCCACAGGGATGCAGAGCTGCCAGGTGACCCCCTGCCTGCACAAGCTCTGGGCTCCTGTGTCTCCTTCACTCTGTTCCCAGGAGCCCAGGACTGGGGAGGGTGGAGCTTCCCCAACCTCTCTCTGTAGCTGGTGATGGACTAGGGATGCTGCCTGCTGCCTTTGGGGGGTTGGGAGGGCAGAGCTGGGTCCTGCAGAGGGAGATGAGGAAGCTCCCAGTGGGACCTTCAAACAGAACACGCTGGAACAGCAGCTCCTGGACTCCTGCAGACTGTGGCCCCACAGTATCCCCAGCCTCCCTGCAAATGTAAGAGCTGCCAGAAGAGCCAGCCCAGAAACCTGGGGGGCATCTGTGGATGGGACCTGTGCCCTGAGGAGACATGCTCAGGGCATCCTCCACTCATCTGCATGGATTGTTACCACCCTCTTATCTCCACTTTTGTGGTCACACTGAACAGCAAACCCCAGGGTTTTTGCTGGTGATTCTGAAGCACCAACATGTGAGTGGGGGTCATGATGGAGACATGGGCCCTCGTCTGCCTCACCTTTTCACCCCAGGTCTCACGTTCACACTTGGTCTTCCTGGCCTTTTTCTTCATCATCACTGATGTCATCCACAAAAACTTTCCCTGCGAAAACTAGCAGGGAGATTTTTGACATCTGGAAGGAAGAGATCAGTCAGGCTAGTCCCAGGGCAAGAAAGTAGCTATATAGGGTAGCTCAGGGCAGTTCAAACCTCATTGGGACCCTTTAGTTGCATGAGTCCAGACATGCTGATTTCAGCCTCAGTTCCTGCTCAGACCAATCATGGTGACAGTGACAGGTTCAGGGGTGCAGACCTGGAGTCAGGAGATTGGGTGATGCTCAGAAAGTGGGGTAAGAGGGCTACAAACAGATTGCATAGATTTTATATAAGCTCCCAGGACCCCAAGTGTCTACGAGAGACCTCGTCCTCCAGAAAGATAATCACAAAAAAAATTAAAAGAGAAGATGGGGAACTGTTGTAATAGTGTATGGATCAGAAAAAGTGACAAAAAATTTAAAAGGTATGAAAGAAGAAATAAATGACCTCCGTATTTGTGTTCTCCTTCTCTGAATCTTCATTATCTGCAATACAGTTTTCTGGTGTCCGAGAGCAGTGGCCATGTGGAGTGGCTGTGGGAAAGTAAAGGGGAGATTTAAAGTCAGGATGTGACCTGGGGACCCTTGTATTCCTTGGAGCAGGGCCTTGGGACCCCTGGTGTCCTTGTCTTCAGGACCTTCCAGGGCCTCAGTGTTTCAACTCTGCAATGAAAAAAATGGGTCTCTGACCTCCAACATCCTGTTGCCACCCTCAACTTGTCAGCATGTGACCAGGAATGAGGCTGTGACAACCTGTTCCTCCTCCAGGTGGTCACTGTCTCCATGCATCTCTGCCCATGACCTTTCTTGCTCCTTCTCCTGCTGCTTATTTTCCATTTCCTTCCTCATTTCTCTCTTCTAGTCATTGTTCCTTTCCTTCCTCCTCGAACCTCCACCAACCCTAGAGTTTTCCAACATGGTCACATTGGAAGAAGGACCATGGGTGTATGGTCACAATCTCCAATCAGTCCATTATCTAATTAACCAATCCATCCCTCCCAGGAAGGACCTGGCATGGATCTGAGAGTGTGTTGAGCCCTGGGAGACAGAAAGATTTAAAATTCCCCATAACAGAGACTCTCCCATTGCCTAGGGTGACCTTAGTTACCTGGGAGATGCTTAATGCTCACAGAAACATTTTAAGTTTCCCAGACCCTTAGAGAGGACAGAGGCAAAAACGTTCAATTTCATTTAACCAGAATGATGTGGAAAGGATCCTCCATAAGAACCTGGTAGCTGCCCAGTTTGCTCTGAGATTGGAAAATTAGGAGGGATGAGGCCTGGGAAGATGTGAGGAAAGGACACAGTTGGGGCAGGCCTGAGGTGTGGGGACAAGGGGCAGGACTGCTTGGATGGAGCAGTGCGTTCTGAGAGGAGCAGTGACCCCAGGACCTGCTGCCTTGAGCCTGGTCGGTTCCAGTAGACCAGGCGAGCAGGGCTGTGAGAGCAAATGTGTGAAAAAGCCCAGCAGCCCTTCACAGACTCTAGAAACTGCAGCCATGGAAGGTCTAGGGGCAATTGGACATGGACCTCTCATACAGAAGCACCTTCAGCACATCACCTTTGGGGCTGTGCAGAGGCTGAGATGAGTTTCTTTCAAGGGGCTGAGCCCAAGTAGGGACAGCAGAGCACATATGATTTGACTCCTCCAATGCTGAGAGCACCCTTTGCGTGATAAAACAGTGAGGATAAGCATTAGGGGACACCACAAGTCCTGAAAATGAACAGTGAGAGATAATTTCTCACGACACTCCCTGCAAGAACTTGGTCTCCAGTGTCAAGTGACTATGAGACTTTTGTGCCCACAAGGATATAGCTGTCAGAGGGGAATTTAAAGATGAAGCCAAAGTCCCTTGTGAATAATACTCTCAGGAACTACTCAGAATCCAAAGTTTCATATTTGGCAGAGAAAGGAGAAGGAAAGAATAGTCTTGTGAGAAAGGACATATCTAAATGGAAAAGCAAGAAAAAGTACAGCACTATAAAGCACATGGACACATAGTTCTATCATTAAAATATGAAAAGAACACATCACAGTTCTATACATATTTCCTTTTCTTAAACTTCCTTAATCTCCAAAGAAGAAACTATAGCCCAAGAGGTCCAGGAACATTCTCCCTCTAAATGCCACTTGAGAGTTGTCCTCTCCCTGTGTTCTCGTCCACATCACTGCCATTAATGCTCTCTAGGATACATTCTGTAGAAAGACAACCATGAGCAATAATGCAGTTATTGTACAAGTTGATCCATTCATCTCTCCTCCTCCACCTGGCTCACAGAGCATCTCCCTCGTCTTCCCTCAAGGTTCACAGACCTCCCCTGTGCTTTGTGGAGTCAGAGCCTGTCAACAAGATGTTGAGCACAGTTGCAAAATTCACATGTTGGAGAGATGCCGAGAGAATCACCATTCAATCTTACACTTCTACAGGCCCAATATAGCTCTTACATTCAGGCTTACAAAGCTGAAATTCCAACCTTATGGGCACACTTGAAATATGTCTAGTGTGACCAAGAAATTATATGATTTTTGTGATTTTTTTAGTATAGCAAGCTAATTATTGTTTGAAATATTTTAACTATAGATAGGCAGATCTATCTAGTGGCTACTACCCTAGAAAGTTCAGCTCTAAGAGCTCCAAAGATAAGAAAAAGATGACAAGCTGCCTATTTTTTTTTTAATTTATTGCAGAAGATTTGATGGCCTATATAATCATATTTATGTAGGCATACCTGGAGCTCTTCAACCCCAGCCAGGTATTAGAATGTGCTTGTGTACACTCCAATAGTAAGGTGTACACTCAGATTCAAAGAAAATTCCCAGTAGGCAGCTCATTTGTAGGCAGAGGTGAAGGGCATGGCCCAGGGCTCCTGTACTACAAGTAACCAGAAAGCAGGTACAGAGAGGAGGGAAGGACAGTCACTCTCTTCATGAGCCCATCTTTCCCATCCCTGACTCTAGAGGACCCAAGCAAGGCAGCACAAAAGGCTCCTTAGGAAGTGAAAGATTTTTGCATGGAAAACCACAGGACACTGTTGAAAGAAAGAAGAGACAAGTAATTGCTATGACATACCATACTCATAGACTGGAATATTTAGTGTTATTGACCTTACTATATTCCTAAACGAGATGCACATAAATATTGTAACCACTCACAAAGTCCCATGTCATTTTTATAGAAATGGAAAAACAATAAAAAATATTAATACTTATGGAACCTGGAATTTAGAAAGATGGTAACAATAACCCTGTGTACGAGACAGCAAAAGAGACACTGATGTATAGAACAGTCTTATGGACTCAGAGAGAGAGGGAGAGGGTGGGAAGATTTGGGAGAATGGCATTGAAACATGTAAAATATCATGTATGAAATGAGTTGCCAGTCCAGGTTCGATGCACCATCCTGGATGCTTGGGGCTGGTGCACTGGGACGACCCAGAGGGATGGAATGGTGAGGGAGGAGGGAGGAGGGTTCAGGATGGGGAACACATGTATACCTGTGGTGGATTAATTTTGATATTTGGCAAAACTAATACAATTATGTAAAGTTTAAAAATAAAATAAAATTTAAAAAAAAATACTTATGGAACCCAAAAGAAACTCAAAAGAAAAAACAATCTTGAGAGCAAAGAGCAACAATGGTGACTTCATGCTTCCTGAATGCAAAACACATAAGAATGCTACATCAATCAAAACAGTATTCTACAGGCAACAAAACAAGCAGAGACCAATGAACAGTAAGAAGGGAATCTCAAATAAATTGACATATGTGTGGCCAAATGATCTTTGCCAAAATTCTAAAATTACTAAATGATTAAAGGATGGTCTTCTCATCAATCAACATAATAAAAAGGCAACCTGTAGAATGAGAAGAATATCTGCAAACTTTTTATCTGAATAGGGTCCAATATCCAGAATATATAAGCAACTACTGCAACTCAACTTTGAAAGAACAACATGCAAATAAATGACTTTAAAAAATGTGTAAAAAGCTTCAATAGACATTTCTTCATAGAAGACAGAGAAGTGATCATTATATATAGAAATGGTACTCAACATCACTAAGTATCAATGAAGTGGAAACCAAGTCAAAAGGAAATATCACCTTTCAGGATGTATACAATAAAAAGAAAATAACAGCAACAAAGTAGAGAAATGGAATTTTTGTTCCCGTTGGTAGGAATGAGGGAAGTCCCTCAAAAAATTATAAAGAGAACTATCATAAAAACCAGGAATCACTCTTTTGAGTTAATGTCCAGAGGAAATAAATTAGAATGTCCAGGAAATATCTACAATCTCATATTCATTGCTGCATTTTACACAACCAAGATAGAAAAACTGCCTAGTGTCCATGGGCAGATAAATCAATGAAGAAAATGTGGTGTATACATACACTGGAATGTGATTCAGTGTTTTAAAAAGAAGGAAATCCTGTCATCTGCAGCAATACGGATGAAGCTGGAGTACACTGATAAGAGTGAAATAAGCTAGTCAAAGGAAGACAAATACTGCACAGTTCCATTTACCTGAAGTATCTAAAGGAAAAGTCACAGAATCAGAGTAGAAGGGTGGTCCCAAGAGCTGGGAGGAGGTTGACACAGGGAATGTCTAGTCAGTTATTATAAAATCTTAGTTTCAGAATGGAAAAGTTTTAGAGATGTGCTGAACAACACAGTACATGAAATAAATAGGACAGACTGGACATTTCAAAGCTTAAGAGGGAAAGCTGGAGTGAACTTTCCCCATCCATGCCTGGAGGCTACTCCTTTCTCAGACTCCTCTAGAACTGGGTATGGCATGTGGGTACCATTGGGGGCTCCCTGCAGAAGGAAGGAAACTCCCCAGCACTGGGGGCCTTAGGTGAGAGGGGAGAATTCATTCTGAGGCTCTAATAGAAAAGAGTTTGAATGAGGGACTTGGCAGAGTGATGAACCATGACCAATCAAAATGCTATAAAATCTACTAAGAGATGAGATTTACAATTAAATGAAGGTGAGATTGACCCAGTAAAAGGGATTCTGAAACACAGTTTTGTTCATTATGAATCTGGTAGGGATTCTCTGGTGGCTCACTACTTAAGAATCTACCTGGCAATGCAAAAGATATGGTCTCAATCCCTGATCTGGAAAGATTCCACATGCTGTGGAGTGACTAAGCCCATGTGACACAGCTACTGAGCCCACGTGCCAAAACTAGGGAAGCCTGAGAGCCTTAAAACCTGTGCTGTGCAACAAAGAATCCACCACAGTGAGAAGCCTGGGCACCACAACTCAGAGATGGCCTCGCTCTTCATGAGTAGAGAAAAGGCCGTGCATCAGTGAAGACCCAGCAGAGCCAATTAAAAAGTTAAGAAAAATTAAAAAGGATCTTGTAAACCTTTTCCTGGTTAGTGATGAGATTTGTCTTCCAAGTTAAAGGATGTTCACTTGGTATAAAATCAATGCATACTGTGAATGTGTATACATCAATTTTATATATACACTCATTCATGGTGCGTGGTGATGGGAATTTTGCGGGGGAAGTTGACACCAGTAACAATGATGTTTAGGGTGACAAATACCGAGGAAAACAAAACACAAAAAATTCACACACACACAAAGAATCACACTATTCATTATACATAGAGATAAACCCAGTCCCATGGACACAAACCTACACTGTTAACCATAATATAGCTTCTTCCTGGAACTACAGTAATCGGTCACATTATTTTACTTATAATTTATTTTCTATCACCGGGGCCCCTATACTCATTCCCAGCAGGAATTTGGAATTGGTTTGGTCTCTACACTAAAACCAGAGAGAAAGCTCCAACTTTCTCATCTACAAAGTTTTTCTCCCGAAGAGAATGATTCTAGAACACACACCAATTTCATATTCTGAAAGAGCCACCTACAAGTACAGAAGAGAAGACGCTATGAGGATAAGATCACATAGATGCACAATCTTTGGTTCATTTGGTGACAGTAGAGAACCTAATGAGGAGCAGTGGTGGAGTCCAGGGAACCCAGCAAGATCAGCACACACATTCTCAGGATGACAGGCAAGACCTTTGCCTGGAGGATGGAACTCCCAAGACCACTTGGGTTGGAAATTGCAGAATTTTCTTAGAGGGAATCTTGCCGCAGGAGAGAGAATTCTGTACTCTACAGGGTGTAATAGATGTTAACAATTTCAATATCCTGTGGATTGAGGCATCATGAGTTGGTAATAAGTCACTCACTCCACTTTGTCTTAGCCAAGGAAATCATCTCTATCTGAAACGAACACCTTCAAAGATTCATAACTTAATTCTACTAAAAAAGAAAGGAAACAATATTTCTGTCTCAGACCAGAAAAATAAATAAATAAATAAATAAACTTGCCTTGGAGACACATGGAGTCTTGTCATGAGGTGGGTTGACTGACAGGTCCTTGGTGAAACTTAGACAGACACAGAGTAACTGTTAGAACACTGGTGAGGCTTCTCAGGAATCATCCAGGAGGTTTTCTTTGTGTGGACATGGGGTGGTGCATATGGATAAGGGAGGTTAAGAAGCATAGACTGAACTTGTGTTCATCCATGCTCTTTGGGGGAGGAAGGAAATTAAAGGACAGATGGAAGGAAATTAAAACACAGCTTTGGTTTTCTAGCTAAGAAGAACCTAATAAAAAGGAAATATTCAATCTAAAATGGGAAAACTCTAAAATGTGTGCACTGTTCAGTGAAAGAGACCCATGACTTCACCTGCTTATTTTGAATGCCTTTATTTTTCACAGATCACTCTTCCTCCAGAATCCACAGTTGCTGCTATTCTACTCATCTTGTTTTCTATGAGACTTTGTACTTGGTTAAAAATAAACTCTGTTAGAGGACTGAAAATAAAATACACAAGATTTGATAACACTGAATTTCTATCATTTAGATACAGCCACTATGAATAACATCTTATTTTTCTATAAATATTTGTTTTCTATACAGTGTGTTCATGTTCACTGAGTCAGTGGCTGTCTATTTCACAGGGGCCATGCAATCAGTGGGACAGTTGATTATAGATAGCATAGAGTATGCATTGACTGTCTCTAAACCAGCCAGATAAGAGATTTTGAGCATGAGTCATGGTCACCAGGCTAATAATCAAGTTTTACTTTGAGTTCTTAGTTGCCACTATCCCTTGTGTACATGCCTCAGGGATTTATTAATTGAAAGGCTTATGGTAATGTTACCCAATACAATGACACGTCTTTCTGATTCTTATCTGTTTGTGCCTAGTTTAAGCTCTGACACCTGCACTGACGGATGTGACCTGTATTGTCTACATGAAGCTACAGAACTCTCTATGAGCTGACAGGAGGATGAGGGTCCCAAGGTGACTTTCACACCAATGATTGTGCTAAAGTTGGTTGTTAGTGCCCACAATAGCTGCCCTGGGTTCTGTGACCACAGAGGCCACCTTATAATGATAGGTGGGATCTGCAACTCTGGATTTGACAGTACTTCCAGACATGAACAGGGAGCAGGGTCCCCGTGATCCATGGCTGAGGATTCTTGACTGATATGGGCAGGTCAGGGGCCCAGCACACCCCGACTCAGACCCATCTCTGGGTTTTTAGCTTGGCTTTTCCAATCAGGAGATCAAGAGCTGAGAACTTAGATCTCTGCACCATCTCAAGCTGACTAATGGGAACATGAACCAAACCTGGGGAAGAGCTATGTTGAAGGCACGAGAGGGAATGAACAGAGAGTGTGCAGTGGTGATGAATCTTTTTACAAAGAAAATTGACAGCTTTATTGTCTAAGAGTAAATATCTCCTGAGGAAATAGACAGGCAGATTCACCATCACACTGTGTGGGTTCAACACATGCTCACTTCCAAACACCCTCTTTCACACAATCCTACACCATCTAAATGATACAACTGCTTCAGGAGGCACTAGAATGTAGAAATCAGTTTTTCCTGGGAGAGTAATCTCTTTCTCTGTACCCCGCATCCCTCACCACCTAAAGGAACCCAAATTCAGGACTCCTCTCCAACCAGAGTTGGCAAAGAGCCCCACCATCATCAGTTAGATTATTGGTGAGCAGAGTGATGATCCCTCAATATTTAGAATTCTCTTTGGCTGAACCATGCACCTGTAATTAGATAGAATAAAACAGTGTGAGGGTATTAGTAATTTGTATTCTCTGAACTAAGTCATCTGTTACCTGATTTTCTGTCCTCAGAAAACTAAAACTCTTTAAGTCAATGGCCCCAAAAGAAAACAGAGAGGAACCCTTGTTGATAATGCTGGATTATTTCACATAAGATCTCACTTTCAATTTGACCAACAATTACAAAATTGGTTTCCAAGGAAGAAAACCTTCTGTCGAGCAAAGAACCTACTCTTAAACAGTAGTAACTGATAATTTTTTTAAATGTTCTTTTGAATCAACCTGCATTTATAATAAATTTATTCTCAATATCTCCCCTGCCAAAGAATTGTATATATCAGGAATAATGTACATTTTCAGATTACTATAACTGCATTCAACTGAATAAAAAAGAAGTGAAGTAAGTCTTATCCCAGATAAAAACAGGTGAGCTTCCCTTCAGAGTGCTCAGAGGCTGTTCCTCAGTCCAGCCCTGGTACAGTTCCTCCACCATGTTTTCCTGGACAGCTAGAGGGACACAGAGTGGCTGTCAGGACACTGGTGAGGCTGCTCACAAATACCTCAGGGGATTTTTCTTGATGGGGACATGGGATAGAGTGTATGCATGTGGGAGGTTAGCAACTATGGACTGAACTGCCAGTGAATCATCCTCTTTGCTGGATGAAGGAGAGCAAAGAAGAGGACCAGGAAAGAAATGATACAGAGCTTCTGAATTTTAACTAATGTTAATTTAACCAAGGGGAAAAAGGAAACACTAAATTGCATGCCAGCTTTCCATGACAGAGACCCATGACTGAATTCAATCCTACCTTCCCAAATAGCTATTATCAATCATATGATTTTTTTTTCCCAGTCTTCATTTTCCAAAGAATGTTTGCATGTCTACTGAGTCAGTGGCTGTCCACACTCACAGAATTCATACATTTAGTCATACAAGTAGCTATAGAATGAGAGCCACACCCCTTTTCCATTGGCAGCCTCAAAGAGGGGAATGAGAGAATTAATTCTTAACGTAGGTTGATAAAGAGTCCAGGACCCTCTAGGAGGAGAAAGCAGTCCAGATACCTAGAGGAGAAGGAGAAAAGGGCAACCTTTTTTTCTATTATTTTTCCTATGTTCCTTCCTCTTCATTACATTTTTTTTTTCTTGAAGCCCAGTGCTAATCATCACACAGCAAAACAACTCATCTTGCTGAAGGGTATGATTTTCCTTAAACTTTGTACCAATGATTATATAGCAACAATGTGTCCAATGAGGAGTACATGTTTCTCCTTCTTAAGAACCTTCTGACTAACCCTGTTATCTTAGACTGTATATTGTGGTAGTGGGTCTTGTAATATCTTCACAACCTTGAGATATTCTTTTGATTTATTGTTAATAACCAATTGAAAGCTTATATAACTCCTTACTGAAAACTAACAAGCAGGCATTCCTTCTGCCCCCTTCAGATGTCTATGTCAGAAGCTTTCTCTCTCTTTTATACTTTAATGTAACTCCATTATACAAAACACTCCACGTGGTCAAGCCTGGTCTCTGGCTATGGATTGACATCTTCTCCTTCAGAGGTCATGAATCCTTGTGTAGTACAAGTCTCACAGCTGCAACCTACAGCCCCCAGGTCACATCCTGACTCTAAATCTTCCCCATGAAGTTTTCACTGTCCTGGACTACACTATATGGTTGCTTTCCTGCCCTAGGAGGGCTTGGACTTGCCTGACTGATCTCTTCCTTCCAGATGTCAGAAAACTCTCTGCTTGTTTTCTCAAGGAATGCTTTTGGGGATGTTATTGGTGATGACAAAGACCAGGAAGAGCAAGGGTGAACATGGGGCCTGGGGTGAAAAGGTGAGGCAGACAAGTGAGGAACGTGTTTCTATCATGACCCCAACTCACTTATTGGTGCTGAAGAATCACCAGCAAAAACAGTGGGATCTGCTGCTGAGTGTAACCACAAAACTGGAGGCAAGAGGGTGATAACAATCCATGCAGATGAGTGGAGGATGCCCTGAGCACGTCTCCCCAGGGCACAGGTCCTGTCCACAGATGCCCCCAAGGTTGCTGGGCTGGCTCCTCCGGCAGCTAATACATTTGCAGGGTGTCTGGGGGGCACTGTGGGGACACTATTTCTCAACTGGGATTGGAAGTTCCATAGATTCTTCTGTATCTGTGGCCAACTCCAACTAAAGAAATACCAGAACACAATTCAGTGCTGTGTGCACTTGGGATGTGTGGCAGGATTCAAGTTACTCATCTTCCTTTATTTTTTATTTCCATTCTGTCATTAATAGCATATTACTTGTTTTAGTACAGGTTAAAAATCAGTGTCTTCTGTAAACTTTAATGTTGCAATATGCTAAACATTTACAAGGTATATTTTTATTAAAATAGCAATTAATATTTTAGAATCATAAATCTCAGGAGAGTTTGGCTGGGGTTAGAAAGGATTATTGGAGAAGGCAATGGCAACCCACTCCACTACTCTTGCCTGGAAAATCCCATGGACGGACGAGCCTGGAAGGCTGCAGTCTATGGGGTAGCTAGGAGTCGGACATGACTGAGCAACTCACTTTCACTTTTCACTTTCATGCATTGGGGAAGGAAATGGCAACCCACTCCAGTGCTCTTGCCTGGAGAATCACAGGGACGAGGGAGCCTGGTGGGCTGCCGTCTATGGGGTCACACAGAGTCAGACACAACTGAAGCGACTTAGCAGCAGTAGCAGCAGCAGAAAGGATTATTAGGGAAAGTAGAGACTTCATGTGTCTGTCCATTTTGGCCATGCAGGTCTCAGCAGCATTTGTACTGTGTGTAGGATGAGGGGCAGGTTCCCACACTCCCTGTGGCATCTGACCTCCTGATCCTCCCAGGACCCCAGGGGTGAGGGGACTCAGCCCTTTAGTCCAAGATCCCAGAGCCTCCATTTCCTCTGCCTGAGTCTCACCATCCAGGGGACCTGTCAGTTGAAGGCTGCCAACCAGACGCCCAGGTATACTTGCTCCTGTGGGACATTTCTAGACACTCCTCACTAACAGACGACATCCTCAGCAAACAGAGGCAAACAGACCCAGTGCCCTGTGGGCTGACCCCCAGGTATGTCAGGGCCCAAGGTCAAGGCCAGATCCTGAGGGTATGCTCGGGTCCTGCACACCATCCCCAGAGAGCCCTCTTCTGTCTGGCTCTGCACCTCCCCAGGGACTCCATCACCTGTGTTGGTGTTGCAGGTTCTGGTCTGAATCCTGGACCCCAGCCTGGGCCTCTGAAAGGATGGAGTCCACACACCATCAAGAGTCTTATCTGGACCAAGATTGAAAGAGGCCTCACTGCTCATCTCCTGAGGCCTATGTTTAGTACAAGCTCAGTTGTTTTGTTGTATAGATTTAGTATGAGTTTTATGTATAGTTTTTTTTTTTCTGTTATGTGTATTTATGTTCTATATGTTCAGTTATGTATGCTTGTTCTATATTTAAAGTTTTTATATTAAATTTTATTTATCCATCTTGTTGCCTTTAAAATAATTCTCTATAAAATTAAACACACATAAGAAAGCACTCTCAAAAGAGGTAGAACTCAGTGGATATTGTAATGCAGACACCTTAGTGTCTACCACCAAGCTTGCTCCCTCTCTCATGTAATGCTCATTCAGTCTCAGTTGAGTGAGGAATTGCAAATTTAGTATTTACCATCTTTCCTTGTGTCACTGTCTTTCAAAGGATTCTGTTTTCTGAAGTCTGTTTTTTCCATTACTCATAGTAACATTATTGCCCTAGATCTTTCATGATGGCTTGGATGTCAGGACTTTTGATATTCAAGCAGTTTGGTTGGGAAAGAATTCATGAATCATCATGTTTCTCCTTGAGTATCTTAACAGTGTGGCCTTATTTCTACAGGCACAGGGTATTTCTATCTATAAAGGTTGACAAAATTCTAATTTTTTTTCCTTATATGTCACTTGCTCTTTTATTCTAGATACCCAAAGGACTTTTGTTTCTCTTTAAATCCCAATAATATTTCCAGAACATCACTTTCTATTAATCACTGCAAGTTAATTATCATAGTTTCTTTAATAAACAGCTTCAAACTTTTTTTAGTTTAAGAATAATTTGCATGATAATATTTAGTATGTGCTTTCCATCTTGGCTTTGAATTTTTTTTTTTTTTTCAGATATTCCAGTCATTCATATATCAGATCTATCTTCCACTTTTCATACTTTTGACAAACAGGTTGCAATTTTTTTTGCTATATTTATATTCCAGGAATATTTATTCCATAGATTTTAAGAGTTTCCTTCTTTCCCTCTACTTTCTTACAATGCATTTTTTTCATCATATTTCTCCTAACTTAAGTTTTATCTACAGTGATATTTTCAATATTTTCTTAATCTCCTGAGCAATGTGCATTTGTTTATGAGTTCTTTAATCCTGATCTTTCCTATTTTGAATCTTTTTTTAAAAAAATTCAGTCTTTATTATTAAACATGTCATTATTCATGACAAAAGAATCATTGCACCCATAGAGAATTTGCTAGAGATTTGTGTAGGACTTTTTTATTTTTCAGTTTTTTTAATTGAAGTATAATTGGCTTATAACAATGACCATTCCAGATGCACAGCATAGTGATTTAATATTTCTATAGATTACAAATGATCCCCACAATAATTCTAGTTACATCTGCAACCAAACAAGCTTCTTATAATATTCTTGACTATAGTCTCCATACTGCATAGTTCAACTCCTTACTCATTTATTTGTAACTGAAAGCTTATAAGGCTTAATCTCCATTTCCAATTTCTTTTATCACCTTTCTTCCCTGGCAATCATGTTTGTCCTCTGTATCTATGACTCTTTTTCTGTCTTCTTATGTATGTTGAATTGTTTTGTTTTTATGATTCCACATACAAGTGAAATTTTACTGTGTTTGTCCTTCTCATTCTGACTTAGTTTAATATGCTCTGTGTACTTTCATGTCACAAATGGCAAGATTTATTCCTTTTTTATGGCTGAGTAGTATTGCCCTGAATATATGTACTACATCTTCGTCATCCATTCATCTGTTGATGGACATTTAAGGCTCTCTATATCTTGGTTTGGCCTTTTAAGTGATGCTGCAGGGAATATAGAGGTATCTATGTCTTTTTAAATTACTGTTCTTATTTTCTTAGGAAAAATACCTAGAATTGGAATAGCTGGGCCCTATGGTATCTCAAATTTTCACTTTTTTGAGGAGATTCCCATACTTAAGATATATTACTTAAGATACCACCTAATAATGCATCTTAGTACACTTTGTCTCATGCTTTACATACCAACAAATATTCCTTTCTGTTTTCCTTACTAGATATTGATTCTTTAAAGACAGAAATTCTTAGAGCACATCTTTCTTCCCCTGATCCTTAAACATAGTTTGCAGTAACTAGAAAAGAGTTCATGAATTTTTTCCTCATATTTTGAAGGTTTTTTTAAATTCCTGTAAATAAAGTTGATATTTTCTACAACCATGAATTATTAAGGGTGCCACTGAATGGAATACATAAAAACCTGTAAAAGCAAATTTAATAAAAATAACTTTGATTACAAAACATGTTTGTTTCTATATTAATGGACTGATTGATAGGATACAGGCTGGAATGCAGAATTATGGAGAAAGGAGATGCAGAAAGTGTGGGGATGCATAAAAGGGCAGACTTCTCTGCAAGGGCAGAAAAAGTAACATTTACTTGTCCAAAGATAGAAAATATAATTCTGTAGCTGCGGTGGAAAGTGAACTTTCCCAAGGAAAAGATTTAATTCCAACATAATAAAATTTGTTTTCAGTCTTTGTTTTACTTCTTGGTAGAAAAAAAAAAAATGTTAGTGTTAACTTGCGTGTGTGTGTGTGTGTGTGCTTGTCCCATTTGACTCTTTGCCACCCTATGGATTGTAGCTCATCAGGCTCTTGTGTCCATGGGATTTCCCAGGCAATAATATTAGAGTGGGTTTCCATTTCATCCTCCAGGGGACATTCTCAAGGACTGAGCCTTTGTTTCCTTGCACTGCAAGCAGATTCCTTACCACTGAGCCCCCCAGGAAGCCCCAATAACCCCAGTGAAATCTGAATTCCTGCTGGTTTTGGTACTGACTGCAATGAGTACGTCATCACTGTAAAAATCACAAAAAGTTCTTTGGGGCAGGATACATACACTTGAATGTAAAGAAGCAATATCTGATGTGGGGTTGTGCTAATTCATGAAGAAACTTTGTTTGAAAGGTTTTCTTGGCTTGTATAGACTGTGATCTAAGGCCTTTTTGCTGACATTTTATTTTGAACAAGTTGCTAGTCATATCTCTGTTAATGCACATCTTCATAACTGGTGTTTGGCATCTTGTGGGCACTTTTACACTTCTCAGAGGGCATCAGGTGTGAGTATCCTGCATGGCCTGGCACTTGCTCTCATCAACTGCAGAAATGCCTCCTGCTGTTTTTTTGTTGTTGTTGTTTTTGTCTCATGGTTGGTTATACTCGTTCTGCCCTGTGACACCCACAATCCTAAATGTCTTCAATATTGACCTTCTTGTCCTCATTACTCAGCCTAACTTCTGTCCTGAAGGAATATGCTGGGGGAAAACAGGGAGCACTCAACTCACATAGTTTGCCCTTGCTTTCTCCTGACTCCTAAAGGTAACAAATCAAATTTTCTGTTTGAATCATGAAAATTGTCAAGTATCAAGAAATATCAAACTGTTAGATATTAAACAAGTAAAATAACCCTTCTTTCTCAAGTTTAAAATTTAAAATATGTACATATACTTAAAATTATTATCAAAAGCATTTAACAAATCTTAAATACAACTAAGACTTTTATATGCAATATTCCCTTATAGCTTATCGCTTTTTCAATAATTCATTTCTGTATCATTTCATTTATCAAATATCTAATAATTCAAATTGTCATTATGTCATTTATATCTAAATAAAACTGAGATTCTACTAAATATTAACTTTTTTTCCAAAAGGCAAATGGAGTTATATCTTCAGTTCAGTTCAGTTCAGTTGCTCAGTCATGTCCGACTCTTTGTGACCCATGAATCACAGCATGCCAAGCCTCCCTGTCCATGACCAACTCCCAGAGTTCACTCAGACTCATGTCCACAGAGTCAGTGATGCCATCCAGCCATCTCATCCTCTGTCGTCCCCTTCTCCTCCTGCCCCAATCCCTCCCAGCATCAGAGTCTTTTAATGAGTCAATTCTTCGTATGAGGTGGCCAAAGTACTGGAGTTTCAGCTTTAGCATCATTCCTTCCAAAGAAATCCCAGGGCTGAGCTCCTTCAGAATGGACTGGTTGGATCTCCTTGCAGTCCAAGGGACTCTCAAGAGTCTTCTCCAACACTACAGTTCAAAAGCATTAATTCTTCGGCGCTAAGCTTTCTTCACAGTTCAACTCTCACATCCATACATGACCACAGGAAAAACCATAGCCTTGACTAGACGGACCTTTGTTGGCAAAGTAATGTCTCTGCTTTTTAATATGCTATCTAGGTTGGTCATAACTTTTCTTCCAAGGAGCAAGTGTCTTTTAATTTCATGGCTGCAGTCACCATCTGTAGTGATTTTGGAGCCCCCCCAAATAAAGTCTGACACTGTATCCACTGTTTCCCCATCTATTTCCCATGAAGTGATGGGACCAGATGCCATGATCTTTGTTTTCTGAATGTTGAGCTTCAAGCCAACTTTTTCACTCTCCTCTTTCACTTTCATCAAGAGGCTTTTTAGTTCCTCTTCACTTTCTGCCATAAGGGTGGTGTCATCTGCATATCTGAGGTTACTGATATTTCTCCCAGCAATCCTGATTCCAGTTTGTGCTTCTTCCAGCCCAGCGTTTCTCATGATGTACTCTGCATATAAGTTAAATAAGCAGGGTGACAATATACAGCCTTGACGTACTCCTTTTCCTATTTGGAAGCAGTCCGTTGTTCCATGCCCAGTTCTAACTGTTGCTTCCTGACCTGCATACAAATTTCTCAAGAGGCAGGACAGGTGGTCTGGTATTCTCATCTCTTGAAGAATTTTCCACAGTTTATTGTGATCCACACCATCAAAGGTTTTGGCATAGTCAATAAAGCAGAAATAGATGTTTTTCTAGAATTTTCTTGCTTTTTTCATGATCCAGCGGATGTTGGCAATTTGGTCTCTAGTTTCCTCTGCCTTTTCTAAAACCAGCTTGAGCATCTGGAAGTTCATGGTTCACGTATTGCTGAAGCCTGGCTTGGAGAATTTTGAGCATTACTTTACTAGCATGTGAGATGAGTGCAATTGTGTGGTAGTTTGAGCATTCTTTGGCATTGCCTTTCTTTGGGACTGGAATGAAAGCTGACGTTTTCCAGTCCTGTGGCCACTGCTGAGTTTTCCAAATTTGCTGGCATATTGAGTGCAGCACTTTCACACGTTAGTTTATTGATACTTAAGAGATCCTATTCCACAAATTAATTTTTAAAACATAATTTACTAAAAAAAAAACATAATTTACTTCTATTTGATTATTGTCTTTATGGTCTTTTCAGAGGCTTGATGTTTGAATAAATGAATATATTTTTTGGGCTTCCCTAGTGACTCAGATGGCAAAGAATCCACTTGCAATTCAGGAGACCTGGAATATATCCCTGGGTCTGGATGATCCCCTGGAGAAGGGAATGGCAACCCATTCCAGTATTCTTGCCTGGAGAATTCCATGGATAGAGGAGTCTGGCAGGCTACTGTCCATGGGGTCACAAAGAGTTGGACATAACTGAGTGACTAACACACACACACACACACACACACACACACATTAGTTATCATAGATCTATCTACAATAACATGATGCATTTCTATGATTAACAACTGTATGCAGAAAAAAAATGAAGTTTTTGTATGAATTTCTAAGTAAACTGGAACTGTTTCTTCAGTTAGGAATATGAACATTTTAAAGTAGCATGATTGCAGTCTCTGGGCTGTGGTGAAGGGCTGCTGGGTGTCCCTGCATCTGCCTCCTTCCCAGGGAAGAACTGGTGTTCTGAGCAGAGAGGACCTGCTCACAAGCCATCCCCAGGTTCCTTCCAGATGCATGCTCTACCTACAGAATATTGGGACTAAAAGCAATTTCAGTGAATGGGTTTCATGTGCTTTTGTTACCAGAGTTTCCAGTGAACCAAAATGATACCATTGTGGCAAGAGGTAAGGGCACAACACAAGTGATCAGAAAGTCAGAGTCAGCTTCCACCAGCACTGATGACCTTGAAGAGGTCTTCCAGGCAGGACATGGAGTGAAGCCTTGTAGGCAGTGCAGCTTCATCTCACCAGCCACTGGTGGTGATGAGTTATCATCCCTCAATGAATCTTTAATACCCATCTTTTGAGAAGCAGCCTGAAATTGCACCACTTGAGATACTTTTATTTAAGCCATGTTTAGCAGCACTGTTATAGCAGGGATCTAGCAGTGAACAAAGCAGTCAAATCTTGCTTTCGAAAGAATTGCAGGAAATACTGACAAACAGATAAGTAAATGAACATGTGTTGTAAAGTGACTGAATTCTTCACAAGGACTATGAAAAAATAATAAACCACAGAAAGGGGGGGGGAATGTGATTGGAATTACTACATTAGATAAGGCAGTTATGTTAGCCCCATAAATAACACTTTTATGGATGATGTAGTATGCATAAATGTAAAAGAGTCTAAATGCACGGGTCATGGTGAGGGGAGGATGGAGTGATTGTGGTTAGTATCTAGGTTGCTTAGAGAAGAAATCATCTTCCAATAAATCTCTCTCAATTCCATCGATATTCCTCCAGACTAATGCCCCATTATCACCCACTTGAAGCACATTTAAATATTCATCCCTCCTCCCTTCATAAGGCACACCCATGATTTTCACAAAATTTTGTCTTTTAACTTTGCACCACAACTTCTAGAGTTCCCTCTGTCTGAACTACTTTATCCATCTGTCTTGCCCCTTATATTTCAAAGATTAACTACTAGCATCTCTTCAAACCTCAAACATCTGAGCATTTTAATTCTTTGTAAAGTCATCCTTAACACTGAAATAATTCCAACTGACACATTTAGATTTTGTCTGCCCAATTCCTTTTCCCATTCCCTCCTTGTGCCTAAATACCTGCTTCCCATTGGTGAAATGTTTCTCCCTTACCCTCTTGATGCTGGTAGAGTTTTAATAAAGTGATTTCTCTCCACCAAAAGGAGAAGGGGACAGCAGAGGATGAAATGGTTGGATGGGATCCCCAACTCAGTGGATATGAATTTGAGCTAACTCCAGGGGATAGTGAAGGACAGGGAAGCCTGGAGTGCAGCAGTCCATGGGTTTGCAAAGAGTTGTACACGACTTAGCCACTAAACAACAATCTCTGCCAGGGTAAGCATATTTGCCAGGCTAAATTTAAAGAGCTCCTTATACCCCTGAAGTCAGTGATTGTTCCAAGAAAAGGTGCAAGGTCTATGAACAGGCAGTCAAAAATAGCTTGTGACATACTTACAATGTGATAAAGGAAATCTTATAAAAAGAACCGATAATAGGAAATTGAATGAAAAGATGGAGAGCAAGTGAGAGAGTGCTGGCAACAGTGATTAGTCTGTTAGCCCAGATTTTCCTGAAGCCAGTCAGCCTTCAGAATCTCTGTTTTTTTTGTTTTTTTTTTTTGTTCTTCAATTTTATTTTTAAACTTTACATAATTGTATTAGTTTTGCCAAATATCAAAATGAATCCACCACAGGTATACATGTGTTCCCCATCCTGAGCCCTCCTCCCTCCTCCCTCCCCATTCCATCCCTCTGGGTCGTCCCAGCGCACCAGCCCCAAGCATCCAGTATCGTGCATCGAACCTGGACTGGTAACTCGTTTCATACATGATATTTTACATGTTTCAATGCCATTCTCCCAAATCTTCCCACCCTCTCCCTCTCCCACAGAGTCCATAAGACTGTTCTATCATCAGTGTCTCTTTTGCTGTCTCGTACACAGGGTTATTGTTACCGTCTTTCTAAATTCCATATATATGCGTTAGTATACTGTATTGGTGTTTTTCTTTCTGGCTTACTTCACTCTGTATAATAGGCTCCAGTTTCATCCACCTCATTAGAACTGATTCAAATGTATTCTTTTTAATGGTTGAGTAATACTGCATTGTGTATATGTACCACAGCTTTCTTATCCATTCATCTGCTGATGGACATCTAGGTTGCTTCCATGTCCTGCCTATTATAAACAGTGCTGCGATGAACATTGGGGTACACGTGTCTCTTTCCTTTCTGGTTTCCTCAGTGTGTATGCCCAGCAGTGGGATTGCTGGGTCATAAGGCAGTTCTATTTCCAGTTTTTTAAGGAATCTCCACACTGTTCTCCATAGTGGCTGTACTAGTTTGCATTCCCACCAACAGTGTAAGAGGGTTCCCTTTTCTCCACACCCATGTACTGGGTTTTAAAACTCAATTTAAAATTAAACTTGCTAACTAATACTGCTTTCCTACATATTCACCAACAAAACACATAAGACATTAGTTTGTAACTCTGCCTACTACCAATTTCTCCCTAGACTAGTGGGCTAAAGTCTGTGGGGTTGCAAAGAGTCGGATACAACTGAGTGACTGAGCACATACGCAGACTCTAAAATATAGTGAGAGAAAGAGATTGTTGCTTGTTGGCTGTACCATTCCCAGAGTTCACTGTTGTATCTATTACCTTTGACCATTGGGAAAATATTTACAAAGCTCAACATACAGAAAATGAAGATCATGTCATCTGGTCCCATCACTTCATGGGAAATAGATGGGGAAACAGTGGAAACAGTGTCAGACTTTATTTTGGGGGGCTCCAAAATCACTGCAGATGGTGACTGCAGCCATGAAATTAAAACACGCTTACTCCTTGGAAGAAAAGTTATGACCAACCTAGATAGCACATTGAAAAGCAGAGACATTACTTTGCCAGCAGAGGTCCGTCTAGTCAAGGCTATGGTTTTTCCAGTGGTCATGTGTGGATGTGAGAGTCGGACTGTGAAGAAAGCTGAGCACTGAAGAATCGATGCTTTTGAACTGTGGTGTTGGAGAAGACTCTTGAGAGTCCCTTGGACTGCAAGGAGATCCAACCAGTCCATTCTGAAGGAGATCAGCCCTGGGATCTCTTTGGAAGGAATGATGCTAAAGCTGAAACTCCAGTACTTTGGCCACCTGATTCGAAGGGTTGAGTCATTGGAAAACACTCTGAAGCTGGGAGGGATTGGGGGCATGAGGAGAAGGGGACGACAGAGGATGAGAGGGCTGGATGGCATCACTGACTCGATGGACGTGAGTCTGGGTGAACTCTGGGAGTTGGTGATGAACAGGGAGGCCTGGCGTGCTGCGATTCATAGGGTCACAAGGAGTCAGACGTGACTGAGTGACTAAACTGAACTGAACTGAAATCAAAATACAAGAACCTTTATCATATTTTCCATGTTACTTTACATCATAACCCTGAGATGGACACCTCCGAGTCTCTGTGGAGGTTTTTTACTTTCGTTTCTTCTCTTTGTTTCAGTGGAATTGTTTCTCCCTTTCTGTTGATTCCTATAATCACACATTACAGGGGCTGCATGTTATTCTTTCTTAACTGTAATAATAGTTAGGAAAGTCTCAATAATTGGTGGGGGTTTCCAATCAGTTTATGACCTGTCTCATAACAGAAAATTTCTGATTATTTAGAGCACCACTAATAAAATACCACTCAAGAATCTAATGGCTTTCACTCATCCATGCTTGCTGTTGTTGTTCAGTCACTCAGTCATATCCAACTCTTTGCTAACGCATGCACTGCACCAGTCCAGGCTCGTCTGTCCTTCACTATTTCCTGCAGCTTATTCAATCTCATGTCCATTGAGTTGATGATGCCACTCAACCAGTAAATCCTAAAGGAAATCTGCACTGAATATTCATTGAAATGACTGAAGATGGAGTTGCAATATTTTAGCCTCCTGTTGTGAAGATCAGATTCATTGGAAAAGTCCCTGATGCTGGGAAAGATTGAAGGCAAAAGGACAAGAGGGAATCAAAGGATGAGGTAGTTAGATAGCATCACTGACTAAAAGGACATTAAGTTGAGCAAACTCTGGGAGATAGTGAAGGACAGGGAAGCTGGGTGTGCTTCAGTTCACGGGGTTCCAAAGAGCTGGACATGACAGAGACTGAAAAACAATAGTGTCACACACTAACTAACACTGTTTTAGATTTAAAAATAAGACCAAGACTTTTCCAATTGCTCTCTAATATCCAGCAAATTGTATTATATAGGAAATATTTTCAGTGAGAAGTAAGTGTTGCCAGGTGCTCACTAATAGATTTAATCATGATCCTAATACCAGAATCAATGAAGGACTAGGAAACCTGGCATGCTGTGGTCCATGGAGTCACAAAGAGTCAGAAATGACTTAGTGACTCTTTTCCAGTATAGGTCATTATAGAGTACTGATAGAGGAGGCTGATGTACTACAGTCAATGGAGTTGCAAAGAGTTGGACATGACTGAGTGACTAAGCACCGTACATAGAGTATTGACTAGAGTTCCCTGTGTTTTATAGTAGATCCGTATTAGTTATCTACTTTGTATATAATAGTGTGTAAACATCAATCCTAATCTCCGAATTTATACCAGACATTTTTTTCTCAATCTGCTTATTCTTTGAGCATCTACTTTAGCAAGTGTGTCAATTCCTTCTCTACCATGATGATATGTGAACGTTTTATAACCCAGGAGTGTCTTTCTCAAGAACTTGTGAGCCTGCCTTACTAAAAGTAATAATCAAAAAAATGGTCCCTTTATCCCAGTCTGTGTGGAAAATTTCCACAAGTGCCAATGACTCAGCACAGATGGGAACCTTGAGGCTGAGGACCTGTGTTATCTTCTCATTAGCTCATTCAGTGTTTACAAATCCCGCCCCCCCAGTCAGTTGTTTCAGGGGAGTTGGTTTCAGTCTTTCTCCTTGCAATAGTCTTGACCTTTATCACAATGTCTTGAATAAAGTTTTCCTTGCCTATTTAAGTCTATCCAGTGTAATGTTTTGGGGAAGATCTGTGGCTCTTTTCTATTAACTAACTAACTAAAGAAAAATCTTGCACTCAAAATACACAATGACAGTTGCTTCAGTCAGTTTCGGGTACAGTAACAGAATACCTTGGATGAGGGTGCTTATACAATACTTATTTGTTTCTCGTAGTTCTAAAGATTGAGAGTTCAAGGTCAGGATGCAGCAAGGTCAGGTTTTAGTGACTGCATTTTGCCACCTTCTCATTTATCTTCAAGTGACAGAAATAGAGAAAGGACGAGCTCTATTCCTTTTTTTATAAACATGGTAATGTCATGGGGACTCCACCCTCATGGCCTAATTACCTCCCAAAGGCTCCACCTCTTGCAACCATCCCACTGGAGGTGAGGGTTTCAATGTGTAAATTTATGTGGGGACTCAGAGATTCAGTCCATAACAATAATAGCTCATGCTATTTATAGTTAACAGAATTTACTTAGGATGTTCAAGGTACTATACATTCTCTAAGGTGGTCCTGTTTCATTGTTCTTACATAATTTATTCTTTTTTTTCTCTTAATTTTATTTTATTTAAATTTACAATATTGTATTGGTTTTGCCATATATCAAAATGAATCTGCCACAGGTATACATGTGTTCCCCATCCTGAGCCCTCCTCCCTCCTCCCTCCCCATTCCATCCCTCTGGGTCGTCCCAGCGCACCAGCCCCAAGCATCCAGTATCGTGCATCGAACCTGGACTGGCGACTCGTTTCATATATGATATTATACATATTTCAATGCCATTCTCCCAAATCATCCCACCCTCTCCCTCTTATTCTGTTTAATTATTACAAATATTCACCAGCTTTTGTAGATAGTTGTTAAATCAACTATAAGAAATTTTTTTTTAAAAAATCCAATATGTTGATCGGTCAAAGAAATGTTAATCTAGAAGAGTCTTGCTAGAGTTTGGCTGTTACTCCGAACTTGATCCAGAATGGCTACTCTGATCTATGTTGATAAGGAAAATGGAGAACCAGGAATCCATGTGGCTCCTAAGGATGGGCTGAAGCTGGGGTCTGTGCCTTTCAAAGCTTTAGATGGGAGATCTCATGTTTCAACACCGCGTGTTAGCAAAATATTTGATGCTCCACCAGCTTTACCAAAAACTGCCAGAAAGGCTTTGGTAACTGTCAACAGAGCTACAGAAAAATCAGTTAAAATGAATGGACCACTCAAACAGAAACAGACAACTTTCTCTATGAAAAAGATTACTGAGAAGACTTAAAGCAGAAAGTTCGGTTCCTGCCTCAGATGATACCTATCCAGAAATAGAAAAATTATTTCCCTTCAATCCATTAGATTTGAAGAGTTTTGACCTGCCTGAGGAGCACCAGATCACCCACCTCCCCTTGATTGGAGTGCTTCTTATAATTCTTGATGAGGAGAGAGAGCTTGAGCAGCTATTACAGGTAGGCCCCCCCTTCACCTCTGAAGATGCCTCCTCCCTGTAGGAGTCCAATCTGTTGCAGTCTCCTTCAAGCATTCTGTCAACTCTGGATGTTGAATTGCCACCTGTTTGCTGTGACTTAGATATTTAAATTTCTTAGCACTTTATAGTTTGGGTATGTATTAACGGTTTGTATTAATAAAGCAATTATTTGTGTAAAAAAAAAAGAAATGTTAATCTACTTGGCAAATTGGAGCTATATTAAAACTCAGTTAATTCTTCACCATTGAAATCATTAATCAGTTCAGTTCAGTTCAGTTCAGTCGCTCAGTCCTGGCCAACTCTTTGTGACCCCACGAATCGCAGCACCCCAGGCCTCCCTGTCCATCACCAACACCCGGAGTTCACTCAGACTCATGTCCATCGAGTCAGTGATGCCATCCAGCCATCTCATCCTCTGTCCTCCCCTTCTCCTTCTGCCCCCAATCCCTCCCAGCATCAGAGTCTTTTCCAATGAGTCAACTCTTCGCATGAGGTGCCCAAAGTATTGGAGTTTCACCTTTAGCATCACTCCTTCCAAAGAACACCCAGGGCTGATCTCCTTTAGAATGGACTGGTTGGATCTCCTTGCAGTCCAAGGGACTCTCAAGAGTCTTCTCCAACACCACAGTTCAAAAACATCAATTCTTTGGCACTAAGCTTTCTTCACAGTCCAACTCTCACATCCATACATGACCACTGGAAAAACCATAGCCTTGACTAGATGGACCTTTGTTGGCAAAGTAATGTCTCTGCTTTTTAATATGCTATCTAGGTTGGTCATAACTTTTCTTCCAAGGAGTAAGCGTCTTTTAATTTCATGGCTGCAGTCACCATCTGCAGTGATTTTGGAGCCCCCAAAAATAAAGTCTTACACTGTTTCCCCATCTATTTCCCATGAAGTGATGGGACCGGATGCCATGATCTTCATTTTCTGAATGTTGAGTTTTAAGCCAACTTTTTCACTCTCCTCTTTCACCTTCATCAAGAGGCTTTTTAGTTCTTCTTCACTTTCTGCCATAAGGGTGGTGTCATCTGCATATCTGAGGTTATTGATATTTCTCCCGGCAATCTTGATTCCAGCTTGTGCTTCTTCCATCCAGCATTTCTCATGATGTACTCTGCATATAAGTTAAATAAGCAGGGTGACAATATACAGCCTCAACGTACTCCTTTTCCTATTTGGAACCAGTCTGTTGTTCTGTGTCCTGTTCTAACTGTTGCTTCCTGACCTGCATACAAATTTCTCACATAGCATGAGCTATTATTGCTATGGACCGCATCTTGTGTCCCCACAATGTATAAATTCATACATTGAAACCCTAACATTCATTGGGATGGTCCCAGGGGGTGGGGCCTTTGGGAGGTAATTAGATCATGAGGGTGGAGTCCCCATGATATTACCCTCTTTATAAAAAGAGGAATAGAGCTAGTCCTTTCTCTCTTTCTGCCACAGGAAGATAAATGAGAAGGTGGCAATATGTAAGTAAAAAGGCATTCACCAGAACCTGATTTAGATGCATCCTGACCTTGAATGCTCAACCTTTAGAACTATGAGAAACAAATAATAATTGTTTAAGCCACCTCATCCATGGTTTTTTGCTACTGTACCCCAAACTGACTGAAGCAACTATCATTATAGATTTTGAGAGTAAGATTTTTTTCTTTTGATATTTAGTTATAGAAAGGTGCCACAGATCACCCAAAAAAAAAACATTGCACTGGACAGAAATAAGCAAGGAAAACTTTATTCAAGACATTGTGATAAAGATCAAGATTATGGCAAGGAGAGAGACTGAAACTAACTCCCCTGAAACAAGTGATTGGGGTGATTTGTAAACACTGAGTAAGCTAATTAGAATGTACTACAGGTCCTCAGCATCAAAGTCTGCCATCTGTGCTTTGTTATCAGCACTTATGGAAGTGAGTTTCCTACCTTGCCACACAGACTTGAATAAAGGGATCCCGTTTTTCTTAATTATTCCTTTTAGGAAGGAGGGCAACCAGGTTCTCAAGAAAGACAGTCTTGGGTGTAAAACATTCACATATCATAATGGTAGAGGAGGAACTTATGCATTTTTGAAAGTAGATGCTCAAATAAATAGAAGATCAAGAAAAAAATGTCTGGGATAAATTGGGGGATTGGGATTGATATATACACACTATTATATATAAAGTAGACAAATAATAAGGATCTACTGTTTAGCACAGGAACTTCTATTCAATACTCTATAATGAACTATATTGGAAAAGAGTCTAAAAAAGAGTGTGTGTGTGCGTATGTATATATATATATATATATATATATAACTGATTCACTTTGCTATGCAGTAGAAACTAACATAACATTATAAGCAACTATACTCCAATACAAATTAGTTTTAAAAAAACATCTGAAGTTTAGTCAAGCTGAGAGTACTGTTAAGGCCCTTTTGGTAAATTCTTTGTTCTTACTTATAAATACTTGAGAGAAAGGGAAAAATAAACAAAAGAAAATCTATTGAGTTGATAAGAGATAGACTGCTGATAATTTTACTTTGTGGTTTATTCATGAGGAACCTTTGAATTAATGAAGTAGCAAAAATAATCCATCATTTGCCATAATATCTTTTTATTACTGTATTAATACATATTATTAGTACATTTATTAATGCTTTACAATTTTACATTTTAACGAGGAGCAAGTACAATAATGACAACAAATCATAGCTTCTGGATGCTTTGTTATATGATAATTAGAGTATATATTATAATGACTATTCTTGTGATGGTAACAGTGTGAGGGGCTAGATATAATATTGAGTCATGTTAGACTTCCTCTATTAGCTTGGGATCCCAGTGGGACAACCAGACCCCTGTACATATACAGATATGTACTTATTCCTACCTGTAAGCATATTAGTCAGGGTAAAGTTGAAGAAAGCTTATTAAAATATAGTTTGTTGTTCTTGTTCAGTAAATAAGTCAGGTCTGACTCTCTGTGAGTCCATGGACTTCAGCATGCCAGGCTTGCTAGTCCTTCACTGATTATGGTATTAGGATTATAATTAAATCCATTAGTGAGTACCTGGCTTCACTTATTTCTCATTGAACATATTTCCTATATAATACACTTTCCTGGCTGTGACAGTGTAATCAAATATGTCTTGGTCTTAGTTTTAAATCTAAAACAAATTAGTTGTGGTATGACACTGTTGTTGTTTAGTCTCTAAGTCGTGTCTGATTCTTTGTGACATCATGGACTGCATCATGCCAGGCTTCCCTGTCATTCACTATCTCCCGGAGTTTGCTCATATTCATGTTCACTGAGTCGGTGATGCTATCTAATCACCTCATCCTTTGCTGCCGTCTTCTGCTTTTGCCTTCAATCTTTCCCAGCGTCAGGGTCTTTTCCAAAGAGTCTGATCTTCACATCAGGTGGCTAAAATTTTGGAACTTCAGCTTTAGTCCTTCCAATGAGTATTCAATGTTGATTTCCTTTACAATTGACTGGCTTAATCCCCTTGCAGTCTTAAGGAGCTCTCAAGAGTCTTCTCCAGCACCACAATTAGAAAGCATCAATTCTTTGGTGCTCAGCCTTCTTTATGATCCAACTCTTACATTCGTATGACTACTGGAAAAGCCAATAGCTTTGACTATAGGGACCTTTGTCAGCAAAGTGGTATCTCTATTTTTTAATATGCTGTCTGGCTTTGTCATAGCTTTCTCCTTTGAAAGGTCAAGTGTCTTTTAATTTCATGACTGCAGTCACCATCCCCAGTCATCTTGAAGCCCAAGAAAATAAAACCTGCCACTGTTTCCACTTTTCCCTGATCTATTATATGCCATGTAGTGATGGGACCGGATGCCATGATATTTGATGTTTGAATGTTGAGTTTTAAGCCAGCTTTCCCACTCTCCTCTTCACCCTTATCAAGAGGCTCTTTAGTTCATCTTCAGTTTCTGCCATTAGGGTGGTATCATCTGAATATCTGAAACTGTTGATATTTCTCCTGGCATTCTTGATTTCAACTTGTGACTCATCCAGTCCAACATTTCATATGATGTGCTTTGCATAACAGTTAAATAAACAGAATGACAACATACAGCCTTGATGTACTCCTTTCCCAATTTTGAACCAATTCATTGTTCCATGTAAGGTTCTAACTTGCTACTTGATCTGCATACAGGTTTCTTAGGAGACAGGTAAGATGGTCTGCTCTTCCCATCTCTTTAAGAATTTTCCACAGTTTGTTGTGATCCATACAGTTAAAGGTTTTAGCATGGTCAATGAAACAGAAGTAGATGTGCTTTTTGTTTTGTTTTGTTTTGTTTTTTCCTGAGTTCCCTTGCTTTCTCTATGATCCAAGGAGTGTTGAAAATTTGATATCTGGTTCTTCTGCCTTTTCCAAACACAGTTAGTATATCTGGAAGTTCTTGGTTCATGTACTGCTGAGGCCCAGCTTGAAGGATTTTGAATAAAACCTTACTAGCATGTGAAATGAGAGGTTTTACAGTATGGTACTATAGAATAAACAGATTTTGGCATAGCCCTTTGGAATTGGAATGAAGACTGAAATTTTCCTAGTGTGTTACACAATGTGACACTGCATAAACTATTTACTGTTTTTATGCATGATTATTTTATACATAAAATTGAATTAACCATGTCATCTGCTTTCATAAATATTCTGAGTATTACCTGATATACTGTATCAATGTGAGAGGGCAAGAGACAGGAAGGCTGGGGGGTCCCCAAGTAGAGGAAATAGACTGCAAGTGTCAGGCGTGTTTTTTTTTTTTTTTTTTTTTCTTTCTCTCTCTCTCTCTTAAGTAGCAAGAGGAAACAAACTATAAGTATCAGACTTCTTTTTTTCCCCTCCTTCTCTATACAAATATAAGAGGCTTCTTCTAAAATTCTGTGTTGCCAGGACGACACCTGGTTCCACCTGAACCTCAGTTCAGTTCAGTTCAGTTGCTCATTTGTGTCCGACTCTTTGCAACCACATGGACTGCAGAATGTTAGGCTTCCCTGTCCATCACCAACTCCTGGAGCTTGATCAAACTCATGTCCATGGAGAAACTGAAACTTTTCTCAAACCTTGAGCTAACCAATGCATTTTTTTTTTAATGGAAATGTTTTTCTTAAGCTATATTAATGAACTATGTATTTACCTTAGATTCTGCCTTTCTTCATGTTGGTTCAGCCTAAGATTCAGAATGGATAGTTCAGTGCAGTTCAGTCGCTCAGTTGTGTCTGACGCTTTTCGACCCCATGAATTGCAGCATGCCAGGCCTCCCTGTCCATCACCAACTCCCGCAGTTCACTCAAATTCACGTCCACTGAGTCATTGATGTCATCCAGCCATCTCATCCTCTGTCATCCCCTTTTCCTCCTGCCCCCAATCCCTCCCAGCATCAGAGTCTTTTCCAATGAGTCAACTCTTCACATGAGATAGCCAAAGTACTGGAGTTTCAGCTTTAGCATCATTCCTTCCAAAGAACACCCAGGACTGATCTCCTTCAGAATGGACTGGTTGGATCTTCCTGCAGTCCAAGGGACTCTCAAGAGTCTTCTCCAACACCACAGTTCAAAAGCATCAATTCTCCAGCGCTCAGCTTTCTTCACAGCCCAACTTTCACATCCATACATGACTACTGGAAAAAACTATAGTCTTATATCAGAATGGATACTGGCTCAACAAACCAGTATGTTTTACTCGTGGAAATGTTCTCTTAAGCTATGTTAATGAAACTATGTATTTGCTTGAAAACCTGCCTTTCTTCGAGATTCATGTCCATTGTTTTATGGCCCTGGATGACTCACTTGTGCCAGTGCTATCTCAAAATGCATGCTGTGCTTGAAGGTCCTGCTGCAACTCTCTCAGTTGAGAGGCATTTCCTTTTTCTAATTAGCAACTTGCTAAATAGATCTAAAACTTCTTGCTATAAACTAGCAACGGGGAACTCTTTCTGCCCCTTTCTGATGTCTATGTCAGAAGCTATCTCTATCTCTTTTATACTTTAATAAAACTTTATTACCCAAAAGCTCTGAGCAATCAAGCCTCCTCATTGGCCCTGGATTAAATTCCTCTCCTCGGGAAGCCAAGAAACCCAGAGTGGCTCACAGCTCATAGCTGCAACCTTTCAAATGCTATTTATATGTGTGGTTTGTATTAGAGATTCAATGTATCTGAGCTAGCTAGTAGTTAACAGTAGTAGCAAATGTAGTAGTCATCACAATACTGAATAAACTCTCAAAAATATTTCTTGCTCTACAGTTTCATATAGTGTTTAGAGAGTTATTTCTTTCATTGTTTTGCTTCAAATATGTGGTCCTCACATGAATATGATTGATTGTAGTAATTGTGATTTCTAAGTCTTGGGCTTCCCAGATGCAGCTCAGTGGGTAAGGAATCCATCTGCAATGCAGGATACACAGGGGATGTGGATTCAATCGCTAGGTCGGGAAGATCCTTAGAGAAGGGAATGGAAACCTTCAGTATTCTTGCCTGGAGAATACCATGGACAGAGGGGCCTAATAGTACATGTAGTCACAAAGAGTCAGACATGGCTGAGTGACTAACATTTTCACTTTTCACTTCATTTCTTACTGTCTGAGTATTTATATTTTAATAAAACTATTCACCAATATAAAATAACTCGAGTCAAAAAAAAAAACTGTGTAAATTCAAAATTTACAAGAAAATCAACAAGGAACCCTTTATTGGGGATCATATGGATATCACTAAGCACTTTAAAGGAAACCAGAATATTTCATTTTGAACTATTTTATTTTAAAAATTTGAACTCTAAAGATGTAGCAGAATCGTTTCCACACACTGGTTTCCATAACTGAATATAGTAAGAAATCTATTTCCTAAGGATACTGCTGCCATACATAGTGATTCCTCTTATGAATCTGGGCAAAGTAAGTTGAAAACCTTCTAGAAAGGATTCACCACTGTAGATGTCATCAAGAACATTCATGATTCAGGGGAAGAGTTCAAAATGTCAACATTAACAGGAGTTTGAAAGAAGCTGATTCCAACACTCCCGAATTACTTTGAGGGGTTAAAATTTTCCTTGGAGGAAGTAGCTGCATATGTGTTGTAATTAGCAGCAGAACTATTAATAGAATTATATCCTGAAGATGAAATTGAATTGCTGCATTCTCAATTATAAAATCTTAAAGGTTGGGGAGGTGTTTCTTATAAATGAGCAAAGAAATTAGATTTTTGAGACAGAATCTACTCCTGGTGAAGATGCTACGAAGGCTGTTGAAATGGCAGTAAAAAAATATAAAATATCACATATATTTATTTGATAAAACAGCAGGAGGGTTTGAGAGGATTGACTCCAATTTTTGAAAAATTCTACTGTGGGTAAAATACTATCAAAAGGCATTGCAGGCTACAGAGAAATGGTTCATGAAAGGAAGAATCAATTTATGTGGCCAAGTTTACTGTCTTATTTTAAGAAAATTGCCACAGCTGTCTCAACTTTCAACAACGAATACCCTGACTAGTGAGCCAGACATTCAGGTAAAACCTCCACCAGCAGAAAGGTTGTGACTCTTTGAAGATTCAGATGGTGTTCAGCATTTTTTACTAATAAAGTGTAGTTTTAAAATAATGTTATTTTAAATAAGATATTTACATTGTTTTTGAAGACCTAATGCTACTCCAGATTTAATATACTACAAGATAGTATAAACGTAACTTTTATATACATTAAGAAATCCCAAAATTTGTGTGACTAGCTTTATTGCAATATTTGTTTTATCGTGGTTGTCTAAAATCAAACCATAAATATCTCTGAGGAATGCCTATATGTTCAAAACTAGCCCCCCAAAATGAGAGATGCACACAAGCAAAAGAAAAACTGTAAAGCTTATAGGAAAAAAAAAAGCTAACAAAGGAATAGTAATCATATTATAATGCATTATCTGACAGAGCAGTTATAATATTAATACAACAGTGTTGAAATAAATCCATAGTGGATGGAGGGTATGTTCTAGGGAGGAGAGTATAAAAAGCAAATGTAACAAAAAAAATAAATAAATAAAAATTAACAAATTATAAAATGCATACATAAAAATAGTACAGTGTTAGATTATTGAAATACAAGCCAGAGCAAACAACTTAAATTTTATAAATAAAAGTCAAAATGCTGCATAATAATAAAATCCCTTGCCCTGGTTTTCCACAAACAATTCAAATTCTTTTTTATTTATTTATTTTTTATAGATTTATTTATTTTAATTGGATACTAATTACTTTACAATATTGTATTGGTTTTGCCATACATCAACATGAATCTGCCATGGGTGTACACGTGTTCCCCATTCTGAACCCCCCTTCCACCTCCCTCCCCATACCATCCCTCTGGGTCATCCCAGTGCACCAGCCCCAAGCATCCTGTATCATGCATCAAACCTGGACTGGTGATTCGTTTCATATATGATAATATACATGTTTCAATGCCATTCTCCCAAATCATCCCACCCTCGCCCTCTCCCACAGAGTCCAAAAAACTGTTCTATACATAATTCAACTTCTTGAAGAGAACCATTTTCACTTTCAAAGTCTCTCTTTCTTTCAGAATCATATTATTGTTCTGTTCTGTAAAATAAGAGATTGCCACTAATCATCAGTTCAGTTCAGTCGATCAGTCATGTCCGACTCTATGTGACCCCATGGACTGCAGCACACCAGGTTTCCCTATCCATGACCAACTCCCAAAGATTGCTCAAACTCATGGCCATCGAGCTGGTGATACCCTCCATCCATTTCATCCTCTGCCGTCTTCTTGTCCTCCTGCCTTCAATCTTTCTCAGCATCAGAGTCTTTTTAAATGAGTCAGTTCTTCCCATCAGGTGGCCCAAGTATCGTAGTTTCAGTATCAGCATCAGTCCTTCCAACACATATTCAGGACTGCTTTTCTTTAGGATTAACTTGTTTAATCTCCTTATAGTCCAAGTGAAGTTATTCAGTCATGTCCAACTCTTTGTGACCTCATAGACTGTAGCCTACCAGGCTTCTCCATCCATGGGATTTTCCAGGCAAGAGTACTGGAGTGGGTTGCCATTTCCTTCTCCAGAGGATCTTCCTGACCCAGGGGTCAAACCCGGGTCTCCCGCATTGTAGGCAGACACTTTACCGTCTGAACCACCAGGGAAGCCTATAGTTAAAGGAACTCTCAATTGTCATATCCAACACCACAGTTCAAAACCATTAATTTGGGGGGGGCTCAGCTTTCATTATAATCCAGCTCTCATAGCCACACATGACTACTGGAAAAACCATAGCTTTGTATACATGGAGTTTGTTGGCAAAGTAATATCTTTGTTTTTTGTTGTTGTTGTTGTTTTTTGTTTTTTGTTTTTTTTTTTATATATGCTGTCTAGGTTGGTCATAGCTTTTCTTTCAAGGAGCAAGCATCTTTTAATTTCATGGTTTCAGTCACCATCTGCAGTGATTTTGGAGTGAAAGAAAATAAAGCCTCTCACTATTTGCATTGTTTCCACATATATTTGCCACGAAGTAATGGAACTGGATGCCATGATCTTAGTTTTTTGAATGTTGAGTTTTAAGCCAGTTTTTTCATTCTCCTCTTTCACTTTCATGAAGGGGATCTTTAGTTCTTCTTCACTTTCTGCCATAAGGCTGGTGTCATCTGCATAACTTAGGTTATAGATATTTCTCCCAGCAATCTTGATTCTAGCTGGTGCTTGATCCAGCCCAGAATTTCACATGATGTACCATGCCTATAAATTAAATAAGCAGGATGACAATATACAGCCTTGACATACTCCTTTCCCAATTTGGAACCAGTCTGTTGTTCTATGTCCAGTTCTAACTGTTGCTTCTTGACCTGCATACAGATTTCTCTGTAGGCAGGTAAGGTGGTCAGTATTTCCATCTCTTGATGAATTTTCCAGTTTGTTGTGATCTATGCAGTCAAAGGCTTTTGTGCAGTCAGTAAAGCCAAAATAGATGTTTTTTTTCTGGAACTCTCTTGCTTTTTCAATGATCCAACAGATGTTGGCAATTTGATTTCTGATTGCTCTGCCTTTTCTAAATCCAGCTTGAACTTCTGGAAGTTTGCAGTTCATGTACTGTTGAAGCCTTGTGTGGAGAATTTTGAGCAATATTGCTAGCTTGTGAAGTGAGTGCAGATGTGCAGTAGTTTGAATATTCTTTGGCATTGATTTTCTTTGGGATTGGACTGAAAGCTGAGTTTTTCCAGTCCCATGGCCACTGCTGAGTTTTCCAAATTTGCTGGCATATTGAGTGCAGCACTTTCACAGCATCATCTTTTAGGACCTGAAATAGCTCGCCTGGAGTTCCATCACCTCCACTAGCTTTGTTCATGGTGATGTTTCCTAAGGCCCACTTGACTTTGCATTCCAGGATGTCTGGCTCTAGGTGATTGATCACACCATTGTGGCTATCTGGGTCATTAAGATCTTTTTTGTATAGTTCTCTTCTGTATTCTTGTCACTACTTGTTAATGTCTCTGCTTCTGTTAGGTCCATACCATTTCTGTCCTTTATTGTGCCCATCTTTGCATGAAATGTTCCTTTGTTATTTCTGATCTTCTTCAAGTGATCTCTAGTCTTTCCAGTTCTATTGTTTTCCACTATTTCCTTGCATTGACCACCGAGTAAGGCTTTTTTTTTCTTCTCCTTGCTACTGTTTGGAACTCTGCATTTAGATAGATATATCTCTCCTTGTCTCCTTTGCCTTTAGCTTCTCTTCTTTTCTCAGCCCTTTGTAAGGCCTCGTCAGACAACCATTTTGCCTTTTTGAATTTCTTTTTTTTAGGAGTGGTCTTTATCACTCCCTCCTGGACAATGTCACAAACCTCTGTCCATAGTTCTTCTGGCACTATGTCTATCAGATCTTATCCTTTGTCTCTATTTGTCACTTCCACTGTATAATCGTAAAGACTTTGATTTAGGTCATACTTGAATGGTCTAGTGGTTTCTTCAGTGTAAATCTTAATTTGTGATTAAGGAGTTTATTATCTGTACCACAGTCAGCTCCTGGTCTTGTTTTTGCTGAGTGTATAGATCCTCTCCATCTTCGACTGCAAATAATATAATCAAACTGATTTCATTGTTGAGCACTCATCAGAGGAATGTAAATAAAACTACAATGAGATATCACCTCACTGTTAGCACAGTTGTTCTCAAGGAAGCAAAAGATAAGTATTGGTGAGACTGTGAAGAAATTATAACTCTTGCCCACTATTGGTGGGGATGTAACATGCCTCAGAAGCAATAGAAAGCAGTGCAGATGTTCCTTAAAAATTTTAAAATATACTCACCAGTAATTCAGTAATTCCACTTTTGGGTATTTATTGAGAAGTATTGAGATCAGGATCTCAAAGATATATTAGTACTCTTGTGTTCATTGCAGCACTACTCACAATAGCTAAGATGTTGAAACAACTTAAATGGAATAAGAAAATATGGCAAATATACACAACAGAATATTATTCAGCTTTTAAAATGAGGGAAATTCTGCAATATGTTATTCCATGAGTGAAACTTGAAATATACACTAAGCAAAATAAGCCAGTCGCACTGCATAATTTCACTTCAGTGAGGGTAGCTAAAATAATCAAATCCATTGGAGCAGAGAGCAGAGTGGTGGTTACCAGGGGATGGAGGGAGGGGGGATGCACATCAAATAACATCAAGTTTCAACTGGGCAAGATGAATACATTCTACAGCTCAGTTGAACACCACTGTGCTTGTAGCTACCAATACTTTATTATACACTTAAAAATGTGCTTAGAGGGTAGATCTCATGTTGTGTCCTTACTATAATAATGTAATAAAAAGAAGTGCTCAGTAAATATGTACAGACTTAATAGAGACAAATTACTTTGAAAATGACATTAATTTAACTATCATTAGAAACATGAATATATTCTAAAAGATGTATTTTTCAGTTTCATTTTCTTGAGAAGAATGTGTGCTTTTTGAAACGTAATGGAGTAAATGGTTACACTCACACAGACATATACACACACATTGCTATTCTCTTTCCCTTGAAAACAGGTAGCTTGCTAAAAAACTTAAATTTGTAATTGACCTTCAAACCACCTAACCACTGGTAGAAAATTATTTTTCTACCACATTCTGCAAATGATGGTAAATTATTGTAAGCAAGTGCTACATTGAACATGAGCACATTTAATTTATAGGAAAGGTTAATACATTGCTCTGTCAGCATGGCCTGCTTGAGTACTGAACCCAGGAAGCATAAATGATGTTTTAAGTACACAGTGAGTGGATCCACCCTGAGGATTATTTCTAAGTCTTCTGTGCTCAGTCAGGCAATAAGAGATGATACACATCTCTATGGTGATTGTTCTCAGCACCCCTGAACTTTAATCCCTAAAGATTATGAGATAAAACTTAATAATAAATAGATTTCTGATGCTAGCATCTAAACAGAAAGGGAACAATATTGGCTTTATTTTTCATATATATATAACCTGTAACATAAACATACTGTGATAATTCCTTGGAACAGTGAAGGTTTATTCTTTTCCTTCAAATTATGAAGATTCTGGTTTACTCAAGGAATCTGAAAATTCTAGCCACATGTTCTCCCTTTAAAGATAATGTATTCTATGACAAAAATGTGGGTTACTAGAGTCAATAAATTTTGAGCTACTGTATATTATATTTCTGCTACTATGATTTAGGTATGCTATTGCTGCCACTGATATACTTGCCTTCATTTAAAACTGTTTGTTGCTGATGATTTTCTTCTTGCCTACTAATTCCCCAAATGAATTCTGGCAAGTGCTGGGCTTTGAAATTTTAAAATTATATGAATTCAATGTGTTTGCCTGGAGGCAGGGATGAAAATGTTAATTTTCTCCCCTTCTGGACTGTAGATCTCTTTTATTGTAATGGCTCCTTAATTTGTCCACCATGAAATTAAGGGTGTAAGTGAACTGATTATGTTATTTTTGTGAGTATATATTGGAATAACAGTAGCATCAAGAAGTCACAAGTTGTATTATTATTTTAGTAGTACTATTGCTGAAGCTGAAGCATCAATACTTCAGCCACCTGATGTGAAGAATCAACTCATTAGAAAAGACCCTAATGGTGGGAAAGATTGAAGGCAAAAGGAGAGGAGGGCAGCCGAGGATGAGATGGTTAGATAGCATCACTGACTCAATGGACATGAATTTCAACAAATTCCAGGAGATAGTTTGCCCTGATGACTCAGCAGTCCAGTATTATTGCCTGGAAAATCCCATGGACAGAGGAGTCTGGTGGGTTATAGTCCATAGGATCATAATGAGTCAGACAGAAGTGAGCATGGAATATGTATGCACAGGGAAATAGTAGAGGCTAGAAGAGCCTTGCATGCTGCACTCCATGGGGTTACAAAGAGTCAGATATGACTTAGCAACAGAAGCATATTTCAAATATGTTTATAAATATGTCTTCCCAATCTATGATTTATTCTGGTTTTTTTTTGACAGAGTTTATTAAAAGCAAATGTCTTTTCAAAATTTTGATTAATACAATTTGTTGATTTTATTATATACTTCACTCTTTGTGTGGTGTATTAAGAAACACTTGCCAAGATGAAACTTATTAAGATTTTCTATAATATTTTAAATATAAAAATTTTAGTGTTTTAAATCATGTATTTAACTTTATTACCTATTGTAGGGAGACAGCAAATTAGCCAAGAAGTTGTGTTCAAGCTCTCTTGTCCCATGTCAAATAATGACAATATAACAGCTGAGATCATTTATAGCACTGCATATGTGCATCACGTGGTACTTGCTTGGTCATGAGCTTCTTTGTGCTGTAGGGATATGTGAGCCTCACCTTGAAAACAATGGTAATCACTGCTGTGTCATGCTTGTGTCCATTGGGTCAGCCATGAGAGGAGAGAATTGTGGTATGGCTGTTGTGTCAGCTAGGAGAGAATAAATGTCTCTGCAGTTTCTATAGCTCCTTGAATATTCTTCCAGACTCTTAGCTTGCACCTTGCCTTCGCTGGTGCAAGGGTAACCACACCTTGCACAGTGTGGACAGTGTAAATAACAAGACAATTGGCATTGTGTACAGTATCAGTAACACACCTATTTTAAGTTAATTCATTATTTTTATTTTTTAGAATCTGAGGTATAATGCACCAAAGTTGATGGTGTCTTCAAGGGAGTAAATATCACGTTGAAGATGCAATCTAAGCTAGGCAGGGATGTGGCGAGGATATGCAGAATGAATGTCTTTTTTAAACTGCAATTATCAATGGATTTTGATCCCAGTGGAATTTTGAAGTTTTCATATCTGTGGTACTACAAACAGTGAAAAGGAAATATAAAAGTTACAGCAAGATGGTTGCTGTTGTTGTTCAATCACTAAATCATGTCTGACTCCAAAATGCTACTGGGGAGAGTGAAGAAACAACTCTAGAAAGAATGAAGAGGCTGGGTCAAAGTGGAAACATTGCTCAGCTGTGGATGTGTCTGGTGGTGAAAGTAGTAAAGTCCAGTGCTGTAAAGAACAATATTGCATAGGAACCTGGATGTTAGGTCTATAAATCAAGGTAAATTCAGTTCAGTTCAGTTCAGTTGCTCAGTTGTGTCCAACTCTTTGCGACCCCATTAATTGCAGCACTCCAGACCTCCCTGTTCATCACCAACTCCTGGAGTTCACCCAAACCCTTGTCCATCGAGTCAGTGATGTTATCCAATTGGACATGGTCAAACAGGAGATGTTAAGAATGAATATCGATGTTTTAGGAATCAGTGAACTAAAATGGATGGGAATGTGTGAATTTAATTATGATGTTCATTATATCTACTGTTGCGGGCAGGAATCCCTTAGAAGCAATGGAATAGCCCTCATAGCCAACAAGAGAGTCTGAAATGTAGTACTTGGGTGCAATCTCATAAACGACAGGATGACCTTGGTTGGTTTCCAAGGCAACTAGTCAATATCACAGTAATTTAAGTCTATGTCCCAACCACAAATGCTGAAGAAGCTGACATTGAATGGTTCTAGGAAGACCTACAAGAGCTTCTAGAACTATCATCAAAAAAAAATGTTTTTTTTTCATCACAGGGGATTGTAATCCTTATGGCAGAAAGTGAAGAGTAACTAAAAAGCCTCTTGATGAAGGTGAAAGAGGAGAATAAAAAAGTTGGCTTGAAACTCAACATTAAGAAAATGAAGACCATGGCATCTGGTCCCATCACTTCATGGGAAATAGATGGGCAAACAGTGGAAACAGTGTCAGACTTTATTTTTTTGGCTCCAAAATCACTAAAGATGGTGACTGCAGCCATGAAATTAAAAGGTGCTTACTCCTTGGAAGAAAAGTTATGACCAACCTAGATAGCATATTCAAAAGCAGAGACATTACTTTGCCAACAAAGGTCCGTCTAGTCAAGGCCATGGTTTTTCCAGTGGTCATGTATGGATGTGAGAGTTGGACTATGAAGAAAGCTGAGCACTGAAGAATTGATGCTTTTGAACTGTGGTGTTGGAGAAGACTCTTGAGAGTCCCTTGGACTGCAAGGAGATCCAACCAGTCCATTCTAAAGGAGATCAGCCCTGGGATTTCTTTGGAGGGAATGATGTTAAGCTGAAGCTCCAGTACTTTGGCCACCTCACACAAAGAGTTGACTCACTGGAAAAGACTCTGATGCTGGGAGGGATTGGGGGCAGGAAGAGAAGGGGACGACAGAGGATGAGATGGCTGGATGGCATCACTGACTCGATGGACGTGAGTCTGAGTGAACTCCAGGAGTTGGTGATGGACAGGGAGGCCTGGCATTCATGGGGTCACAGAGAGTTGGACATGACTGAGCAACTGAACTGAACTGAATATGAAAGTAAGAAGCCAAGGTATACCTGGAGTTACAGGCTAGTTTGGGCCTAGAGTATAAAATGAAGCAGAGAAGAGGCTAACAGAGTTTTGCCAAGAGAACGCACTGGTCATAGCAAACACCCTCTTCCAACAACACAAGAGATGACTCTATACATGGACATCACCAGATGGACAATACTAAAATCTGATTGATTATATTCTTTGTAGGATAAAAAGAATAGGATAATTGAAAATGAGATTAAATTACAGAGCAGAGATAGCTGCTGGCAAAAGTGTGGCAAGGTCAGTTTTTCTTAAACTTGCAGATGTGGGAAACCTAGACAGTCTATTACAGCAGGGAATATGAGGAGAAGAAAGAAAGGCAGAGAAAGACCAAGAAACAGGCAAAAGCACTTGTAATGGCTCTCAGAACTATTCTTAAACAGCCTGGGAAAAGTGCCCAGTGGGACCCAGGTGAAACAGGATGCACTTGCTATTACTGTGGAAAGGAGGGGCATCTTAAGCAGGATTGTCCTCAGGCAACTAAGGCGCCTCTGGCTCCATGTTCAGTCTGCAAAGAACCACACTGGAAAAGAGACTGCCCCAAGGCATAGCTCCCAGGGGTCAGACACTCAAGACAATCAGGACTGAAGGTGCCCAGGGGTCCCCCAAAATGCTCCCATCCTAATTACACCTGAGGAACCCCAGGTATTAATAACTGTGTGTGGGGGGGTGGGGGGGAGGGGAGAATCCGCTGATTTCCTTTTGAACAAAGGTTCAACATTATGCTTACTGAAGCCCCTGGCCCACTTTCTTCCTGATCCGTTTCCATAATGGGACTGTCTGGACAAGCAAACGTTACGATTTCAGTTGTCCTCTATGCTGTAACTGGGACTCTGTGCTATTTGCACACGTGTTTCTGATTGTGCCAGAGTCTCCCTCACCCCTTTTGGGGAGGAATATACTAGGCAAGGTCCATGCCTCTGTTTTCATGAATATAAAGCCCTCCCTTTCTCTCCCATTAATGGAACAAAATGTAAATCCTAGAGTGTAGGCTTATGGAAAATTTGTGGGTCGAGCACAAATTGCTATTCCTGTCACTGTCAAACTCAAAGATACATACCTATTTCCACATCAAATGCAGCATCCACTGAAACCCGAGGTTAAGGAAGGGTTAAAACCCATCATTGAGAATTTAAAGGAGCAGGGGCTATTAATTCCCTGTAACAGTCCTTGCAACACTTCTACTTTAGTTGTAAAGAAGTCAAATGATAAATGGAGACTAGTTCAAGATTTACAAATAATAAATGAGTCTGTAGTTCCTTTACATCACATGGTACCTAATCCTTATACTCTTGTCTGAAATTCCTGAGTGAGCCAAATGTTTTTCAATAATTGATTTAAAAGCTGTCTTTTATTCTACACCATTGGTGGAAGAAAGCCAATTTTTATTTGCCTTTGAAGACCCTACCCAGCCAGCTTCTCAGTTAACCTGGACAGTTTTGCCCCAGGGATTTTGTGAGAGCCCCCAGGTATTCAGGCAAAGTTTGTCACAGTATCTACAAAACTTCAATAGCTCTGAGGCAGTGGTGCTACAATATGTAGATGATATTCTGCTCTGTTCTGAGACAGAGGAATCTTGCTCACAAGCCTCAGAAAACTTCCTAAACTTTTTGGCTGTTGGCAGTTATAAAGCACCAAAAGAAAAGACTCAGCTTTCTCAACAATCTGTTAAGTATCTGGGCCTGATCATATCAGAAAGGACTAGGGCCATAGGCCCCAAGAGAATTAAATCTATACTAAATCATCCCCTACCTATGACTTTGAGACAATTAAGAGGATTTGGGGATATCACAAGCTACTGCCACATTTGGATTCTGGGTTATGGGGAACTAGCCTGGGCTTTATATAAACTTGTAACTGAAACTCAACAAGCCCAAACTGACAAACTGGTTTGGTCTCTAGACACTCAAAAGGATTTTAATGCTCTTCAAACTGCTCTCCTGCAAGCAATCACTTTGAGCTTGCCCACAGGGTCAGAGTTTTTTTGTCACTGAAAGAAAAGGAATGGCCTTGGGAATTTTGACACAATCCCAGGGCCTCACCAGCAGCCTATAGGATACCTGAGCAGAGAATTAGACATAGTGGCTTGTGGATGGCCACACTGTCTAAGAGTAATTCTGAAATTGCTTTACTAGTTCCTGAAGTTCTTAAACTTATTAGTGGGTGAAATGTTATTGTACTGACTTCTCATGATGTGAGTGAAATTTTACACTCTAAAGTTAATATTTGGAGGACAGACAGGCTTTTAAAATATCAGTCCTTATTGTTAGGAGAACCAATAACTAAGCATAAAGTTTGTGGAAACTTAAATCCTGCCACTTTCCTTCCTGAGAGGGAAAGACACCTGATCATGATTGATCCCAATTTCTAACTTTAAACTATGCAGCTTAGGAAGATCTGTTGGATACCCCATTAGGCAATCCTGGCATGGAAATATGTATGTATGGCAGATTATAAATGTGTTTCACTAAGCTAATAAATGCACCACATTACTCAAACAAAGAAAAAATAGAGTAGCACACGTCTAATTTCCAAAGCATTCTGATATGTGTGTATTTTATTTCAATCAGCTGGATCAATGCACTGTAACATAATCAGGTGTTTGAGAATCATTGTTGCATGTTCAACTACATGCAGTATTGATTAAAGAGTTATGTTCTTATTTTATACAGTAGTAATTTGGGTTAGACTGAGAGAGGGGCAAATTATTTGAATTAGGTCTTCTGGATCCAAAGTATATTAGTCACAGACAAAGACAGAGAGAATGGGGATGGTAGGCTTAATTTGCATCCTACAGAGATGAAATGAAATAAGGGTATGAAATGAAAGGCATTTAATAATTTGTAGGCAAACAATTCTTGAAATGATTTGGTTAATCTATTGTCAGTAGGTAAACTCTACTGAGTAGTCATGTATAGATGTGAGAGTTGAACTACAAAGAAAGCTGAGTACCGAAGAATTGATGGTTTTGAACTGTGGTGTTGGAGAAGACTCTTGAGAGTCCCTCAGACTGCAAGGAGATCAAACTAGCCAATCCTAAAGTAAATCAATCCTGAATATTCATTGGAAGGACTGATGCTAAAGCTGAAGCTCCAAGACTTTGGCCACTTGATGTGAAGAACTGACTCATTGGAAAAGATCCCGATCTTGGGCAAGATTGAAGGCAGGGGGAGAAGGGGATGACAGAGGATGAGATGGTTGGATGGCATCACCGACTCAATGGACATGAGTTTGAGCAAGATCCAGGACTTGGTAATAGACAGGGAGGACTGGTGTGCTGCAGTCCATGGGGTCACAAAGAGTGGGATATGACTGTGCAACTGAATTGAACTGAGGAAAACTCTGCATAACAGATTTCAGGAAAGACAGTCTCAACTTTGCAGAATAATCCATTTAGGTCAATAATGACCCAAATGATTCATATGCATCATTTCAATATAATTCATTATTATTATTGTTCTATATGTCACATTAAGAGCAGATGCTGATAATTGTGAAGTATATCTTAAGGTAGACTGAAGACTGTTTTTAATCAGTTTGCTAATTTGATAAAAGTTTAAGATAGTCAAAGGGAATAAGAAATATTAAAATGGATTTTATTGCAAATTTTGATCAAACACTACCTGTGTTTATACTGAGAGTCAATATAAGCATCTGTCTGTATAGTTCATTGCTGATAAAATATCCTTTGATTTTTAAATATTCTCACATTTTTAAAAGTAGAAATATCACCTAATTTTACAATGAACTTATTTTTGTTCTAAAAATTAATTTCTGTCATCACATTCACAAATCACAGATAGTTGTCCAAGTAGATTACTAAAAACAACTTCTTTTCATTTGGGGCTGCTGCTGCTGCTGCTAAGTTGCTTCAGTCGTGTCCAACTCTGTGCGACCCCATAGACTGCAGCCCACCAGGCTCCCCGGTCCCTGGGATTCTCCAGGCAAGAACACTGGAGTGGGTTGCCATTTCCTTCTCCAATGCGTGAAAGTCAAAGTGAAATTGGAGTCGCTCAGTCCTGTCCGACTCTTAGCAACACCATGGCCTGTGGCCCACCAGGCTCCTCCGTCCATGGAATTTTCCAGGCAAGAGTGCTGGACTGGGGTGCCACTGCCTTCATTTGGGACACATTTCCCCAAAACATTATAATTACTGGAAAAAATGTCAATGTTTTTGTTAATGTGTAAAATAAGAAGAAGCCTAATATTTGCAGTCAGATTATAACTGAAGAGCAATGCATATGCCTGATTTATTGAGAACACTTAGTTTTAAGATGAGTGCACAAAAGTCCCAAAGAGGCTGCTTTTATGCAAAATACCTCACTGATGATTGGATAGTGTAATGGTAAAAGCTGACTCTTTATTTTTGGAGCAGTTTCATAACTATATGACTATGTGGTATGATTTCTTCACAGAGTCATGTGTTCCAAATGATAACCTGAGAAAAACTACATTATATTTTCTGAGGTTTTCCAAATAAGATATGAAAAAACATCAGGAAAAAGATTATATTAGAATCAATAGGAAGAGAAAATTCATTGTTTTGTAAAATGTAGATTCCAAAGCCAACAGATTCTAGCTAATTGATAGTTTCCATTTCAACATTTTATCAGTTGGGATTAAAATTCTAGTGGTATATCTCTGCTGGAAAAACTGTCAAAAGTAGAGCCTTTTTGTAAATAAATAATGAAAACTTTTTTTTTTTTTCAGAAAACCTCAAATGTGATATATTTTTGAATTTATCCTAAACCCTTAATGGATTTCAGAATATAAGATGGAAATATAAATTTCACGGAAAATTTCACATGTAAAATTTAACCATTTAAACTTTTCAAGTTACTACACAATTATAAATTATATCAACTAAGTCAGAATTTGAGTGTATAAGCAGGAAAACCTACAATTTAAATATGCACATTCATTTTGTATATGCTATATACAAGGCACTGTGTACTAAGCACACAGAATAAAATATTGATTAACACCACATTTTATGTATTAGATAATATCATCAGTTATTAAGATGTACCATTGCTTTTTATACAACTTAAGAAAGAAAAATCCTGCAATTAAAGTGTGATACAATACTTTAAAATGAACCCTGCACAACTAAGAAATTTCTCTTATCTTTCATTGTTATGAATTTTTTCACTCATTCCATTGCTTTTTAAATTCATATTCTTTTGCATTGTTTAACATGTGATGGGCCATCTTTCTGCATGTAACTTAGTAATAAAACATAACCCATCTTTATGCACCTGTGACTGTACTTCTTTCTTCATCAACATAAAGCTCTTGTTTTTTAAAATAATGTAGGGAATTCAAGTTATTTTTTTAAGCATATCCATCCATATGTTAGCTTCAGTTATAGCGTTATGCTTTTTCACTTTGTTTTCCTGAGGCTTAATGCAATATCTTTTCATGATAATGCTGAATGTCCACTTTCTTTGAACACCTAGATGTCAATTCAATTTAACACATTGATTGACAACAGCTCACATCATTTAACTGAAGTGAGAATGATGCTAAGACTTAAGGTCAAATTCACACAAGGGACACATGATTTCCAAATACAAAATAAAACTAAAGTACACACAAAATTTTGTTTCCTCCTCCATTTGTTTCCCAAATTCCAATATTCTCCCAACATCTGAGATAATCATAGCACCATAGAAACACATCTAAAAAAATTAACAGAAACAGAAAGTGATCATTGAAACAAATCTCCACAAGCATCACATATTGATTATAAAATTACATGTTTTGGGGGCGGGGGGGAGGTAATCTCTGTTCTAAACATAATAGGTACATTAAGAGAGATGTCATGACCTATTTCAGATGCTTCTTTCTAGGCCTGCTCCAAGGTGCACTCTTTAGACAGTTAAGAGCATGCTGGTTATGACTGAGTAGCACAGAGACATCACAATGAGAACAACTGTAAAAGTCAGGTGGCATACACACATGCTGACATTTGAAAGCCCTAGAAAGCATCCAAGGCAACTGAGATTTAAGGGTCAGCATAGCACAAAGAAAATGTAGTGAAGTGAGCCTGATATTTTCTGCTGCTATTTCCCTTGAGACATTTGCTGGTTCTTAATTTGTATGCAGCTTAGAGGTCAAGAAAAAGAGGATCAGAATGAGAGTGTCTCGTGTACTGGAGGAACTCTGGAGAGCAGAGATCTGAAGGTGCCTTGGACTTCAGGGGTCAAGATACTAGAGAAAATGGAGCCTCTGAAAGGTGAGTCTGATGTTGTATGTTAAGCTTTCCATCATTTTTTCCAACTTTTGCTTGTAAAGAGTCTAATAAACAAAGCAAAATGTGATAGTGAAGGTCTAAAAGATAAGCAAAGTTTCCGTTTTCGGGTAGAATGGGACACATTGCCACAGATCAGTGTTACAGTGAAAATTAGAAATATTACTAGAACGGCAGTGTGGGGTGCTTGACAGATCCTCTCCCTAGTGAAATGGATGTTTAATGGATGAAAATCACACACACACACACACACACACACACACACACATATGTATACATACATACATATGATTGGAGTCTCTGCAAATTACCCTAAGAGCATACAGAAAAGAAAGGAACATACATTTAGAAAAATTGATTAAATTTCAGTCACAGTAGTAAGAGCCATGACATTCTCCCTGCTTACCCTTCACGCCCAGGTTAGCATGGCAGAGCTCTATTCCAGGAGGACAGAGCTAAGAACCCCGGGCTTTCTTGCCCCCAGGCTCCCCATCTAAAGCTGCATATATGCTCCAGTAGAGAAGAAGGAACCTGCCTCTTTTATCACAGTCAACTCTATGTTGCAGAAACTATTCCAGGTTATCATAGTTTACTAGAGACACATTTCAGATCCAAAATTACAAATGGACTGAATGTAAAAGGAATGAGCCATGCACACAGAAACCATAAGAAATGAGATGGTTGTACTGATACTAAAATAGATATAAAGTCAGACTTCCCTAGTGGTGAAGTGTTTAAGAAACCGCCTGCCAATGCATGGGACACAGGTTCAATCCCTGGTTTGGGAAGATCCTCTATGCCATGAGACAAATAAGCCCATGTGCCACAACTACTGAGATAGTACTCTAGAGCCCCTGAGTCACAACTACTGAGCCAACACACCACAACTATTGAAATCCATGCTCATAGAGCCTGTGCTTTGCAATAAGAGAAGCCACTGCAGTGAGAAGCCCACACATCTTAAGGAAGAGTAGCCCCCACTCACTGCCACTAGAGAAAGCCCGAACATGGCAATGCAGACCCAGCATAGCTAAAAATAGAAAAAGAAAATTACTAAAAATAAAACAAGACATAAAGTTGCTTGACTGTAGACATTTTATAATAATAAAAGTGTAAATTAAGCAGGGTGTTATAACTATACATCTATATTCAATGACTCAAAATACATGAAGCAAAACTGATAGAATTGATAAGAGAAATAAATAATTCAACAATTATTTAGAGATTTCTGTATCCCATCTTTCACAATGAATAGCACAATCGGGTGTAAGATCAACAAGATACAGGAAACTTGGAAACACTATAAACCAACTAGACTTAATCTGTATCTACAGAACATTTGGTACAACCATAGCTGAATTCACATACTTCTCATGCACATATGAAAAAATAGAAAGAAAAGTGAAGTTGCTCAGTCATACCTGACTCTTTGCGACCCCATGGACTGCAGTCTACCAGGCTCCTCTGTCCATGGGATTTTCCAGGCAAGAGTACTAGAGTGGATTGCTATTTCCTTCTCCAGGGGATCTTCCTGACCTAGGAATCAAACCCAGGTCTTCCACACTGTAGGCAGATGCTTTACCATCTGAGCCACCGGGGAAGTCATATGAAACATATTTCAAAACAGATCATTAAAAAGTTTTAATGCATTGAAAAGGAATTAAATGAAACAAGTGTGTTCTCTAAACACAACAGAGTGAACTCAGGAATAAATAACAGAGGAAAGGTGGGAAAATTGGAGAACACAGCATCCTCATTTCTCCTTCTCCCACGAAGATCAGTGATTGGACAGCTGTCCATGAGCAAAAACAGCTCTGAGGAAGACCCCAAGAATCCACTTAGGAAGTGTTAGCAACACAATGAAACCCAAGACACTGAGTTTTCCAATGAAGACATACAAATGGTCAACAGTTACATGAAACAGTTTTCTATGCCACTAATCATCAAAAATACAATGAAATATCAACTCATATTTGTTAGAATGGCTGTCATCAGAAAAGATATGAGATATAGTGATGATGAAGATGCGGAGAAAGTAAACCCTTGGGCACTATTGATAGAAATGTAAATCAGTACAACCACTATGGAAAACAATATCCAGGTTCCTCAAAGAATTTAAAAATAAAACTAAGTCCCATTTCTGGGTATATATCCAAAGGAATCAAAATCAGATATCTGCACCTCCATGTTCATTGAGGCATTATTTACCCCCATATTCATGGCAGCATTATTTATAATGGTCAAATGATGGAAACACTCAAATGTCTGTCAACAGATGAATGGATGACATGGATGTTATATGTACTATAGAACATTATACAGTCATGAAGAAGAAGGAAATCCTGCCATATGTGACAATTTGGATAAAACTTAAGGGTATTATACTAAAAGAAACATCTCAGAAAAACAAACATTGTTTAATAGCACTTATGTGGATTCAAACACGTGTATACCGTAGCAGATTCATGTCGATGTATGGCAAAACCAATACAATATTGTAAAGTAATTAGCCTCCAATTAAAATAAATAAATTTATTTTAAAAACTGTATAAATAACTGATGGGTCAAAAATTTTTAAAATGTGTTTAACACAGTAGATATCCTTTCTCTTTCTGAGTCTTATCAAATTAATTTCTATGGATAAAGAAAAAACATTTAACACTGTCTGATACTCTACATATATATAGAGGCAATGTTTTAGACAATTACAAAAGTGGAACTATTTCTTTCTTTGCTATATAACTCAATATTATAATTCTTTATTTTGTTGTTCAAAATATTTCAGCATTCACAGCTGGAAGATTTCCACACTGACTTTCTTATCTTTCTGACATGCTTCATCCATTTTTCTCTTGTGAGAAATTCCCTCAGTTCAGTTCAGTTGCTCAGCTATGTATGACTCTTTGTGAACCCATGCACTTCAGCACGCCGGGTTTCCCTGTCCATCACCAACTCCCAGATGCTACTGAAAATCATGTCCATGGTGTTGCTTATGCCTTTCAACCATCTCATTCTGTGTTGTCCCCTTCTCCTCCCAACTTCAATCTTTCCCAGAATCATAGTATTTTCCAATGAGTGGATTCTTCACAAAAGCTGGCCTAAGTATTGGAGTTTGAGTTTCAGCATCAGTCATTCCAATATTCAGGACTGATTCCTTGAGGATTGACAGGTTGGATCTCCTTACACTCCAAGGGACTCTCAAGAGTCTTCTTCAACATCACAGTTTAAAAGCATCAATTTTTCGGCTCTCAGCTTTCATTATAGTCCAACTCCCACATCCATACATGACTACTGGAAAAACCATAGCCTTGACTAGATGGGCCTTTGTTGGTAAAGTAATGTCTTTGCTTTTTAATAAGCTATCTAGGTTGCTCATAGCTTTTCTTCCAAGGAGCAAGCATCTTAATTTCATGGCTGCAGTCACCATCTGCAGTGATTTTGGAGCCCCCCAAAATAAAGTCTCTCACTGTTTCAATTGTTTCTCCATCTATTTGCCATGAAGTGATGGGATTGGATGACATGATCTTAGTATTCTGAATGTTGAGTTTAAAGCCAACTTTTTCAACTCTCCTCTTTCAGTTTCATCAAGAGGCTCTTTAGTTCTTCTTCACTTTCTGCCATAAGGGTGGTGTCATCTGTGTATCTGAGGTTATAGATATGTCTCCCAGCAATCTTGATTCCAGCTTGTGCTTCATCCAGCCTGGTTTCATATGATGTACTATGCCTATAAGTTAAATAAGCAGGGTGACAATATACAGCCTTGATGTATTCCTTTTCCTATTTGGAACCAGTCTGTTGTTCCATGTCCAGTTCTAACTGTTGCTTCCTGACCTGCATATAGGCTTTTCAAGAGGCAGGTTAGGTGGTCTGGTATTCCCATATCTTTCAGAATTTTCCACAGTTTATTGTGATCCACACAGTCAAGATTTTGGCTTAATCAATTAAGCAGAAGTAAATGTTTTTCTGGAAATCTCTTGCTTTTTTGATAATACAACGGATGTTGGCACTTTGATCTCTGGTTCCTCTGGCTTTTCTAAATCCAGCTTGAACATCTGGAATGTTACACTTCAAGTTCTGTTGAAGCTTGGCTTGGAGAATTTTGAGCATTACTTTGCTAGTGTGTGAGAAGAGTGCAAATGTGTGGTAGTTTGAACATTCTTTTGCACAGCCTTTCTTTGGGTTTGGAATGCAAATTGACCTTTTCCAGTCCTGTGGCCACTGCTGAGTTTTCCAAATTTGCTGGCATATTGAATGCAGCACTTTCACAGCATCATCTTTTAGGATTTAGAATAGCTAAACTGGAATTCCATCACCTCCACTAGCTTTGTTCATAGAGATACTTCCTAAGTCCCACTTGACTTTGCATTCCAGGATGTTTGGCTCTAGGTGACTGCTCACAGTGTCGTGTTTATCTGGGTCATGGAGATCTTTTTTGTATAGTTGTTCTGTGTATTCTTGCCACCTCTTCTTAATATCTTCTGCTTCTCTTAGGTCCATACCATTTCTGTCCTTTATTGAGCCCATCTTTGCATGAAATGTTCCCTTGGTATTTGTAATTTTCTTCCAGAGATCTCTAGTTGTTCCTATTCTGTTGTTTTCCTTTATATCTTTGCATTGATCACTGAGGAAGATTTTCTTATCTCTCGTTGCTATTTTTTGGAACTCTGCATTCATACGTTTGTTTCTTTCCTTTTCTCCCTTGCCTTTAGGGTTTTTTTTATTTTATTTTTCCCCCCTCAGCTATTTGTAAGGCCTCCTCAGACAACCACTTTGCCTTTTTGAAATTCTTTTTTTAGGGGATGTTCTTGATCACTGCCTCCTTTACAATGTCATGAATCTTCATCCATAGTTCTTCATGCATTCTATCATATCTAATACCTTGAATCTATTTGTCACTTCCACTATATAATCATTAAGGGATTTGATTTAGGTCATACCTGAATGGTCTAGTGGTTTTCCCTACTTTCTTCAATTTAAGTCTTAATTTTGTGATAAGGAGTTCATGATCTGAGCCACGGTCAGTTCCCAGTCTTGTTTTTGCTGACTGTATAGAGATTCTCCACCTTTGAGTGCAAAGAATACAATCAATTTGATTTTGGTATTGACCATCTTGTGATATCTATGTGTAGAGTCTTCTCTTGTGTTGTTGGAGAAGGTTGCTTGCTATGCCCAGTGTGTTCTCTTGGCAAAACTCTGCTAGTCTTTGACCTGCTTCATTTTGTACTCCAAGACCAAATATTTGCCTCTTACTCCAGGTGTTTCTTGACTTCCTACTTCCACATTCCAGTCCCCTATAATGAAAAGGACATCTTTTAGGGTGAATTGATTAGGGGAGATCTAAACATAATAGAAGAGTGGAAGGAAGTTGAAATCTCAGGGTTTCATGGACATTCAAAGTAATAAGAATGGAGCCAGGAAAATGTATAGAGAAGAGTCCAAAAACACAAGAGGAAATCAAAGGTTGGTGACCTCAAAAAGAGAATGATTGAGAGAAAGGGAAATGGGGTGAGGAGAAGGAGGGAGAGGGTTAAAGAGGGAGAAAAGAAGGAAGAAAAAAGTAAGATTTATAAACAGCTGAAACGTTTTCAGGCAATGTGAGCTAAGGAAGAAAAATGTCTATCTAGGCACAAAAAGTATTAATAACACTCTTTAATTGAGTAAAACAGTTACAGTTATATCTCCATGTTTGTAAGTGATTATACCTACAAACAAAAAAAAACGCATTTAAACAAACAAAAAACACAAACACACACACACACACACAAAAAAAACTTTATTGTGAGACATTTAGAAAATTACCAGCAATTGCATTGGTTGATGGCTGCCCAAATAGCTATAGCTCAGCTTACTTAAGAAGCTCTAGGATGTCCAGCAAAGAACAAAAAACACTAGATTTATATTAAGAATATTTTCTTTTCAATCACTGCTTTCTTTTTCTTTAAATAGTCGTTGTCATAATAAGATTTTACCTTAGAAACTTTGAAATTAAATATGCTACATTAGAATATTAAAATAAGCATATGTGAATGTGAAATATATTAAATAATAAAAGATATTTTCACCTGGAGAGTAGATCACCAGTTAGGTGTTAGGTGAAAACAGGGCAGTTTCTGAAATGCTTTGAAAGAGATGCGGCCATTAAGCTCTCAACATTATAAATAAAATACTACGTATTCCTTAGTTTGAGAAAATGCTCAAAAATTGAGTATTCAATTTTTGAAAATTTTATGGGATCGTCTTAAATTCTAGTCTAAACAAAATAAGCAAGTAAGATTAAGGAAAAGGTTTTATGTATTCTGTCAAAGGCAGCTTACAAAGCTGTTAGTCACTTTAACAGCTTTACAAAGCTGTTACCTTGAAAACCAAGCACACTCATAAGACCATAGGTAAGATTTTAAAAGAGCTGAACAATTGCAAGTCTAAAGTCATATCATGATCCACAAATTAGAGTGAACCTTAAAGAATTATATAGTTTCTCACAGTAATTAAAAAGAATCAAACTTCTGGTGAAAGAGAAAAGTGAAAATGTTAACCGCTCAGTCATGTCTGACTCTTTGCGACTCCATGGACTGTAGCCCACCAATCTCCTCTGACTACGGAATCCTCTAGGCAAGAATCCTGGAGTGGATAGCCATTCCCTTCTCCAGGGGACCTTCCTGACTCAGGGATCCAACCTGGGTCTCCTGCACTGCAGGCAGATTCTTTACCATCTGAGCCACCAGTGAAGCCCAAACTTTTGATACATGCCATAAAATATATTAATCTCAAACACTAGATGGTAAGTGAAAGAAGCTGAACAGAGAGGATGTATATTGCACAAATGCATTTATAGAATGTCTAGGGAAAACAATCTATGGGTACAATGAGCGGAATGGCCATTGCCAAGTGATGAGTTTGGGGGATGGGGATGATGTGTAATAGAATAGACAGTGTAAGTCTCTCTGGTGATAAGCATATTCTATATGTTGATTTTGGTAGCAGCCCCACAACTGAATACACTTGTCAGAGCCCATTGAAAATGCCCCTTAAAAAAGCAGTGAAGTTTATGGAATGTAAAATTTAGTTCAGTAAAGCTGATTTGAAATATAAAATTAATGTCATGTGCCATCAGGCATGAAAAAAGAATAATTTATCCAAGTATTTACTTAATCCTGGTTGAGATTTATTGGTGGTTATCCTCAGTAATGTTGTTCTTATTTAGATTTTGATGACTATATAAAAAGATAGAGAAGAGATACATATATACTGTTTTATATGTAATATTTTAATTACCCTTTTAAGATTAAAGGGTAGACTGCAGTTTTATAATCATTTTCCTTAATGACTAACACAGTGAAAGGAGCTAATTCTTAAATTACTGACTCTGTATTCTTATATTCTCAAATACTAGCTATATTTCTTGGGTTAACCTGAATGATGGACCATAAAGCTTAATCCAAAATTCTGTGTTTCCTTTACAAACTATTTTTTGTTTACATACTCTGAATTTCAATTCATGTAATTTAAATCTTAATTTATTTTCTTTTAAAGATGAGTGATTTGATATCAAAAATAGATTTGCCATTTGCCCAAGGATTGTTACATGGTTAAACATCATTACTATCATTACAATAACTTCATAAAGCAAATCTAGGCCAAGTTTATTACCATCCACATAATTATATCAAAGGCACTTCATTAAGTGCCTTTTTTCATCATGGGAGTTCTTATCTTATTGAGGCAGTGTGGAAAAGGTTTTTCCCTAACTTATGCCACATTTTATTTTCAGCATGAAGTGCTAAACCGATTGAACCATGGACCTTTGGTGAACTGATTTCTTCACTTGCAGTATTTACCACTCTGGTAAATTAGGTGTACATAATAAACAGCTGTTGACCAATGGAGTCCAGCCACATAAATTCCCAGCCTTGCAGACACACGTATTTTGATGCCTTTATCTGAGAACTTGGTCTACTGCTGCTTTAAATAATTTCATACTCTGGAAACTAGCTTCATGCCATCTTTGTTTTTATTTATTTAAAAATAGGGAATATTTGTGATAAAACGTCAACCATAGTGGCAATATTATCAGAGTTTGTTGTTGTTTTTTTGTTTGTTTGTTTGTTTTTAAGGAAATTTTGTCCAACAGAAGTTCACATTTAAATTTATTTCCACATTTAAAATTATATATCTAATAAGTAAGGCCCACCTTTGCTTAATAACATTATCTGCATCTTAGATTATTGTTCCTTAATTGAGTCACAACACCACTTATACTTTAACATTTGTGATGAATAAATAACCAGAAGAGCTTTATCTTTTTAAAGGTTGAAAGCTCAGTCCCTGAAAAACATTGATTAGACAAATGGATAATATAGATGAATCTGACAATTTAACTCAGTGGCCAAGGAAAGAAAAATTTCTAAAGTCATACATTTGAATCAGTTCTAATGAGGTGGATGAAACTGGAGCCTATTATACAGAGTGAAGTAAGCCAGAAAGAAAAACACCAATACAGTATACTAACGCATATATATGGAATTTAGAAAGATGGTAACAATAACCCTGTGTACGAGACAGGAAAAGAGACACTGATGTATAGAACAGTCTTATGGACTCTGTGAGAGAGGGAGAGGGTGGGAAGATTTGGGAGAATGGCATTGAAACATGTAAAATATCATGTATGAAACGAGTTGCCAGTCCAGGTTCGATGCACGATACTGGATGCTTGGGGCTGGTGCACTGGGACGACCCAGAGGGATGGAATGGGGAAGGAGGAGGGAGGAGGGTTCAGGATGGGGAACACATGTATACCTGTGGCAGATTCATTTTAATATTTGGCAAAACTAATACAATTATGTAAAGTTTAAAAATAAAATAAAATTAAAAAAAAATATTTAAAGTCCTAGGTACCATAGAAGAAAAAACAATGCATCACACGTGCACACACACATACATCAAATAGTTTGGGGAGACACTAAGTTACAAGGAATAAAATAAGAGTAAGTTCAGTTTGATTCAATCAAAAACTGTCAGAAGACATACTCACTTCCAAAGAGCAGCCCCACTGTATCTGCTGTTGCTCAGCTAAGAAAGAACCTATTTCAGGAAAATGTTCACCATGCCAAAGACAAAGGTCAGCAGAAAGGAATTAAGTAATTGTGGAAATCCCCAAACTTGCCATTTGAAAAACTGATGATATTACATTTATAAATAGATTAATCGATAAGCAACAAAAGCTGACTGACACAGTCAAGACCCAGTTGGTCTTTGCTGGATCAGGATGATAAATGGAGCCCGAAACTCTACTGACAATCCCTCCAGGAGTCTTTATGACTGACAAAGAAAACCTGAAGTGAAAGACAGTATTACGTTGTTATTCTTGATTGTTGTAGAAACATATTTAAAGTTATAACTGTGCTAATAGTTTAGTAAAAATGGAATTATGAGCAGAGCAGTGATTAACAGGGTCATTTTAAGTTCAGTTCAGTTCAGTCGCTCAGTAGTATCTGATTCTTTGCGACCCCATGAATTGCAGCACACCAGGCCTCCCTGTCCATCACCAACTCCTGGAGTTCATGCAAACTCATGTCCATCTAGTCGGTGATGCCATCCAGCCATCTCATCCTCTGTCATCCCCTTCTCCTCCTGCCCCTAATCCCTCCCAGCATCAGAGTCTTTTCCAATGAGTCAATTCTTCTCGTGAGGTGGCCAAAGTATTGGAGTTTCAGCTTCAGCATCAGTCCTTCCAAAGAACACCCAGGACTTATCTCCTTTAGAGTGGACTGGTTGGATCTCCCTGAAGTCCAAGGGACTCTCAAGAGTCTTCTCCAACACCACAGTTCAAAAGCATCAATTCTTCAGCACTCAGCTTTCTTCACAGTCCAACTCTCACATTCATACATGACCACTGGAAAAACCGTAGCCTTGCCTAGATGGACCTTTGTTGGCAAAATAATGTCTCTGCTTTTGAATACGCTATCTAGGTTGGTCATAACTTTCCTTCCAAGGAGTAAGCATCTTTTAATTTCATGGCTGCAGTCACCATCTGCAGTGATTTTGGAGCCCCCCCCCCCCCACCAAATAAAATCTGATACTGTTTCCCCATCTATTTCCCATGAAGTGATGGGACCAGATGGCATGATCTGAGTTTTCTGAATGTTGAGCTTTAAGCTAACATTTTCACTCTCCTCTTTCATTTTCATCAAGAGGCTTTTTAGTTCCTCTTCACTTTCTGCCATAAGGGTGGTGTCATCTGCATATCTGAGGTTATTGATTTTTCTCCTGGCAATCTTGATTCCAGCTTGTACTTCTTCCAGCCCAGTGTTTCTCATGATGTACTCTGCATATAAGTTAGATAAGCAGGGTGACATTATACAGCCTTGATGTACTCCTTTTCCTATTTGGAACCAGTCTGTTGTTCCATGATCAGTTCTAACTGTTGCTTCCTGGCCTGCATACAGGTTTCTCAAGAAGCAGGTCAGGTGGTCTGTTATTCCCATCTCTTGAAGAATTTTCCACTGTTTATTGTGATCCACACAGTCAAAGGCTTTGTCATAGTCAATAAAACAGAAATAGATGTTTTTCTGGAACTCTCTTCCTTTTTCCATGATCCAGCAGATGTTGGCAATTTGACCTATGGCTCCTCTGCCTTTTAGGACCTAAAACTGGGGTATTTTATAGAATTCCTGGTAGCAACTGGAAACTAACAAAACTGAGTAAAGAAGCAATGATGGAACAATATCTTTATTTTAGCTACTAGTGGCAGAATAGAGGCAAAGCCACAAGCACATTAGTACTGACAGACAGATCTCTGTTTCCACCAAATCTGATCTCTTCTCATCTGTATGATGCAGCATCTCCATCTCTGTCTGGGATGAAGAGAAACCACATTCTACATTCCAACAGAACAATAGATTGGTAAGGGTGGGGTGGGGTGGGCTATGACAGCCAAAAAGTGCTTACAACAACAAAACAAGCCAGAACAATATAAAATACACCACAAGAAAACTAGAAGGGTAATAATTTCCTGAATGTGCAAAGCTTATTATTCTAGTCCAGCCAAAATTTTTTTTTCCCCCCCAAGGAACTGATATTTGGAAACTTAGTGAAAGATATAGCCTGATTGTCACAAAAATACACTTAATTTATTATTAAATAAAAAAAATATTATGATTAACTAAGTACTCAGAGTTACCCAGAGATGGGTTAGTAGCCAAGGGTCAAAGTTTTATGCAAATCAAATCAGATGTTTGATTACCATAAAAATCCTCTATACTGGCATAGATATCAAGCTGCTCTTGCAAAGGTAGTGACCACAACATAACTCATATGGATACAGAATAATTTATTACCTCTCCCCTTATTTATAAAACATCTAATTTTTTAAATTAAGTTAATAACATATAGCAGTATGTTATTAATAACATAATAACAAAGTAATAACAATAACATTAATAACAAATAATTAAATTAAATTAATAACATATATGTCTAATAGACATCTCCTTCCATCTACATTTATCAATCCTGAAGGCTTTGGATTAAGAATTTATACATTATATAAAACACTATGCAAACACAAAGAACCATACACCACTTCTATGCTCAGATTCTAATTAGAACTTCTAAGAACTTGGTGAAATCTTGTAAGGACAAGGAATGTTTATTCTCACTAAAAAAATAAAAGAAAGAAAGAAATACTTTCCCCTTAACTAAAAATAACACTTATAAAATAGCTTGAAGTTTTAAAATATCAATCCATATTTTCCCTCTAATTAAGCGGCGGTGGCAGCTGCGACTGGTGCACTAAGCGCAGCCGAGAGGAGCTACCCCATGTCCGAGGTCAGGGGCGGCGGCTGAGAGGAGATAACCCATGCCCCGACGCCCTAGGCCAGGGGTGGTGGCCGGGAGGAGCTAACCCACACCCCCATGCCGTAGGCCAGAGGTGGCGGCCGGGAGGACCAACCCCAGGTAAAAGGAGCAGTGGCTGCGCGGGCGCAGGAGGGCCTAGAGGAGCTATCCCACGTTGAAGATCAGGAAGGGCAGTGGTGAGGAGATACCCCTCATCCAAGGTAAGGAGCAATGGCTGCGCTTTGCTGGAGCAGCCATGAAGAGATACCCCACGCCCAAGGTAAGAGAAACCCAAGTAAGATGGTAGGTGTTGCAAGAGGACATCAGAGGGCAGACACACTGAAACCAAACTCACAGAAAACTACTCAATCTAATTACACTACGACCACAGCCTTGTCTAACTCAATGAAACTAAGCCATGCCCGTGGAGCAACCCAAGATGGGCGGGTCATGGTGGAGAGATCAGAGAGAATGTGGTCCACTGGAGAAGGGAATGGCAAACCACTTCAGTATTCTGGCTTTGAGAACCCCATGAACAGTGTGAAAAGGCAAAAATGATAGGATACTGAAAGAGGAACTCCCCAGGTCAGCAGGTGCTCAATATGCTACCAGAGATCAGTGGAGAAATACTCCAGAAAGAATGAAGGGATGGAACTAAAGCAAAAAGAATACCCAGCTGTGGATGTGACTGGTGATAGAAGCAAGGTCCGATGCTGTAAAGAGCAATATTGCATAGGAACCTGTAATGTCAGGTCCATGAATCAAGGCAAATTGGAAGTGGTCAAACAAGAGATGGCAAAAGTGATTGTCGACATTCTAGGAATCAGCGAACTAAAATAGACTGGAATGGGTGAATATAACTTAGATGACTATTATATCTACTACTGCAGGCAGGAATCCCTCAGAAGAAATGGAGTAGCCATCATGGTCAACAAAAGAGTCCGAAATGCAGTGCTTGGATGCAATCTCAAAAACAACAGAATGATCTCTGTTAGTTTCCAAGGCAAACCATTCAATATCACAGTAATCCAAGTCTATGCCCCAACCAGTAATGCTGAAGAAGCTGAAATTGAACGGTTCTATGAAGACCTACAAGACCTTTTAGAACGAACACCCAAAAAAGATGTCCTTTTCATTATAGGGAACTGGAATGCAAAAGTAGCAAGTCAAGAAACACCTGGAGTAACAGGCAAAATTGGCCTTGGAATACAGAATGAAGCAGGGAAAAGACTAATAGAGTTTTGCCAAGAAAATGCACTGGTCATAGCAAACACCCTCTTCCAACAACACAAGAGAAGACTCTACACATGGACATCACCAGATGGTCAACACCGAAATCAGATTGATTATATTCTTTGCAGCCAAAGATGGAGAAGCTCTATACAGTCAACAAAAAGAAGAGCAGAAGCTGACTGTGGCTCAGATCATGAACTCCTTATTGCCAAATTCAGTCTTAAATTGAAGAAAGTAGGAGAAACCACTAGACCCTTCAGGTATGACCTTAATCAAATCCCTTATGATTATACAGAGGAAGTGAGAAATAGATTTAAGGGACTAGATCTGAGAGAGTGCCTGATGAACTATGGCCTGAGGTTCGTGACATTGTACAGGAGACAGGGATCAAGACCATCTCCATGGAAAAGAAATGCAAAAAAGAAAAATGGCTGTCTGGGGAGGCCTTACAAATAGCTGTGAAAAGAAGAGAGGCGAAAAGCAAAAGAGAAAAGGAAAGATATAAGCATCTGAATGCATAGTTCCAAAGAATAGCAAGAAGAGATAAGAAAGCCTTCTTCAGCGATCAATGCAAAGAAATAGAGGAAACCAACAGAATGGGAAAGACTAACGATCACTTCAAGAAAATTAGAGATACCAAGGGAACATTTCATGCAAAGATGGGCTCGATAAAGGACAGAAATGGTATGGACCTAACAGAAGCAGAAGATATTAAGAAGAGGTGGCAAGAATACACCAAAGAACTGAACAAAAAAGATCTTCAAGACCCCGATAATCATGATGGTGTGATCACTCATCTAGAGTCAGACATTCTGGAATGTGAAGTCAAGTTGGCCTTAAAAAGCATCACTATGAAGAAAGCTAGTGGAGGTGATGGAATTCCAGTTGACCTATTCCAAATCCTGAAAGATGATGCTGTGAAAGTGCTGCACTCAATAAGCCAGAAAATGTGGAAAACTCAGCAGTGGCAACTGGACTAGAAAAGGTCAGTTTTCATTTCAATCCCAAAGAAAGACAATGCCAAAGAATGCTCAAACTACCCCACAATTGCACTCATCTCACATGTTAGTAAAGTAATGCTCAAGATTCTCCAACCAGGCTTCGGCAATATGTGAACTGTGAACTTCCAAATGTTCAAGCTGGTTTTAGAAAAGGCAGAGGAACCAGAGATCAAATTGCCAACATCTGCTGGATCATGGAAAAAGCAAGATAGTTCCAGAAAAACATCTATTTCTGCTTTATTGACTATGCCAAAGCCTTTGACTGTGTGGATCACAGTAAACTGTGGAAAATTCTTCAAGAGATGGGAATACAAGATCACCTGACCTGCCTCTTGAGAAATCTGTATGCAGGTCAGGAAGCAACAGTTAGAACTGGACATGGAACAACAGACTGGTTCCAAATAGGAAAAGGAGTACGTTAAGGCTGTATATTATCACCCTGCTTATTTAACTTATATGCAGAGTACATCATGAGAAATGCTGGAATGGAAGAAGCACATGCTGCAATCAAGATTGCTGGGAGAAATATAAATAACCTCAAGTATGCAGATGACACCACCCTTATGGCAGAAGGTGAAGAAGGACTAAAAAGCCTCTTGATGAAAGTGAAAGAGGAGAGTTAAAACGTTGGCTTAAAGCTCAACATTCAGAAAACGAAGATCATGGCATCCAGTCCCATCACTTCATGGGAAATAGATGGGGAAACAGTGGAAACCGTGTCAGACTTTATTTTTGGGGGACTCCAAAATCACTGCAGATGGTGACTGCAGCCATGAAATTAAAACACGCTTACTCCTTGGAAGGAAAGTTATGACCAACCTAGGCTGAGCACTGAAGAATTGATGCTTTTGAACTGTGGTGTTGGAGAAGACTCTTGAGAGTCCCTTGGACTGCAAGGAGATCCAACCAGTCCATTCTGAAGGAGATCAGCCCTGGGATTTCTTTGGAGGGAATGATGCTAAAGCTGAAACTCTAGTACTTTGGCCACCTTATGCGAAGAGTTGACTCATTGGAAAAGACTCTGATGCTGGGAGGGATTGGGGGCAGGAGGAGAAGGGGAAGACAGAGGATGAGATGGCTGGATGGCATCACTGACTCGATAGACCTGAATCTGAGTGAACTCTGGGAGTTGTTGATGGACAGTGGGGCCTGGCATGCTGTGATTCATGGGGTCACAAGGAGTCAGACATGACTGAGTGACTGAACTGAACTGAGGCATACATTATGTAACTCAGTATTGCTTTTTTTTTTTTTTTTCCCTATTCTATGAATAGCTTTTTGTGCTCTGAGGGACCAGCTTGGCACTGAAACTGAGATATTTTTAGCCAAGAAAAGATATGTTGACTTTGATGAGAGTTGTGCAGTGAGGTGTGGAGAAGGCAATGGCACCCCACTCCAGTACTCTTTCCTGGAAAATCCCATGGATGGAGGAGCCTGGTAGGCTGCAGTCCATGGGGTCATGAAGAGTCGGACAGGACTGTGTGACTTCGCTTTCACTTTTCACTTTCATGCATTGGAGAAGGAAATGGCAACCCACTCCAGTCTTCTTGCCTGGAGAATCCCATGGATGGGAAGCCTGGTGAGCTGCTGTCTATGGGGTCACACAGATTTGGACATGACTGAAGCGACTTAGCATCAGCAGCAGCATACAGTTAGATGAACCATTTACTCATTATGCTACTCATATGAAAACTAACTACTCTTTTTTGTTGTTTGAAAAGGAACATTGAGACCAATATTATTGGAAGGAAAATACTGGGAAATGATGCTCAGATTTTTAAAAATTCAGTTCTTAGAAATACACTATCACATACTGGGCTTCCCATGTGGCTCACTGGTAAAGAATCCACCTGTCATTGCAGGAGATGCAAGAGATGTGGGTTCGATCCATGGGTTGGGAAGATACCCTGGAGAAGGAGATGACAACCCATTCTGGTATTCCTGCCTGGAGAATCCCACAGACAGAGGAAACTGGAGCAATGCAGTCCATGGGGCTGCAAAGAGTCAGACATGACTGAGCACAACACACACACATCATATATGCATGATATCGAATGTATGATACTATATATATATTATATAGAAATTACCTTACATTGTTATCAGGCACATCTTTCCAAGTTCTGTTAAGAGATGTTTTACAAACATGTTTCCACTTCACACTTCATAACATCAAAATGCTTCCACAAAAGCCAAAAGAACTTCATGATATGAAATCATATTGTTTGTACTCTGATATGGCTAAATATTGTTTGCATTTCTGAATCTCCCCAATTGTAACATGTGGATTTTTATGGGAAATTGTAAACTAGGTCTTAAATTGGTCTCAGGGTATGTGGTTAGTCCATTTTACTCTTACTGGATAACAAGTTAAATTCTACAGCCCCAGTTGAAGACTGTGAACCTGAATATTACAGCAAGATCCTATGCTTCTGTTGCACCACTGAGATTTTTATCCAGCTGTATATTTGAATTGGCTTAGGTTTTAGAAAATGCAGAGGAACCAAAGATCAAATTGCCAACATCCACTGGATCATCGAAACAGCAAGAAAGTTCCAGAAAAACATCTATTTCTGCTTTATTGACTATGCCAAAGCCTTTGACTGTGTGGATCACAATAAACTGTGGAAAATTCTGAAAGAGATGGGAATACCGGAAACCTGACCTGCCTCTTGGGAAGCCTATATTCAGGTCAGGAAGCAACAGTTAGAACTGGACATGGAACAACAGACTGGTTCTAAATAGGAAAAGGAGTACATCAAGGCTATATATTGTCACCCTGCTTATCTAACTTATATGCAGAGTACATCATGAGAAACGCTGGGCTGGAAGAAGCACAAGCTAGAATCAAGATTGCTGAGAGAAATATCAATAACCTCAGATATGCAGATGACACCACCCTTTTGGCAGAAAGTGAAGAGGAACTCAAAAGCCTCTTGATGAAAGTGAAGAAGGAGAGTGAAAACGTTGGCTTAAAGCTCAACATTCAGAAAATGAAGATCATGGCATCTGGTCCCATCACTTCATGGGAAATAGATGGAGAAACAGTGGAAACAGTGTCAGACTTTATTTTTCTGGGCTCCAAAATCACTGCAGATGGTGATTGCAGCCATGAAATTAAAAGACGCTTACTCCTTGGAAGGAAAGTTATGACCAACCTAGACAGGATATTCAAAAGCAGAGACATTACTTTGCCAAAAAAGGTCCATCTAGACAAGGCTATGTTTTTTCCAGTATTCATGTATGGATGTGAGAGTTGGACTGTGAGGAAGGCTGAGCACTGAAGAATTGATGCTTTTGAACTGTGGTGTTGGAGAAGACTCTTGAGAGTCCCTTGGACTGCAAGGAGATTCAACCAGTCCATTCTGAAGGAAATCAGTCCTGGGTGTTCTTTTGAAGGAATGATGCTACAGCTGAAAAACCAGTACTTTGGCCACCTCATGCCATGAGTTGACTCATTGGAAAAGACTGTGATGCTGGGAGGGATTGGGGCAGGAGGAAAAGGGGACAACAGAGGATGAGATAGCTGAATGGCATCACCGACTTGATGGACGTGAATTTGAGTGAACTCCGGGAGTTGGTGATGGACAGGGAGGCCTAGAGTGCTGTGATTCATGGGGTCGCAAAGAGTCGGTCACGACTGAGCCACTGAACTGAACTGAGCTGAAAAGGTAAAGAATCTGCCTTTAATGCAGGAGACCTGGTTTCGATCCCTGAGTCAGGAAGATCCCCTAAAGAAAAGAATGGCAACCCACTCCAATATTATTGCCTGGATAATCCCATGGACAGAGGAGCCTGGTGGACTATGGTCCATGTGTTGCGAAGAGTCAGACACAACTGAGTGACTAACACTTTTCTTTTCTGAGTTTGCTGCTGTATCAAATTTATACCTTAAAGTTGTTTTAAACTGATGGGAATATTACTCAAAGTAAGTTCTCAGCAGGAATAAGAATGTCCTTGCCACATCAGCAGTCTTTCAGCTGCATGTGATGGTATTTAAATGAACTTTTGCAAGAAAATTCAATGAAAAGCACATGAAAGATTTTCCCTTCTCTTTTTCTCTTTTATACTACTTAAAATTTAAATATTTTATTCTTGAAAGAAACATGATAAAGTATTTTAATATGCCACTGATTTTATGGTAAGTTCTGTGCTTCTTATATTCTCCATATATCCATTTAAATTTATGCTTTGGTATGCTTATGATCTATTCTTATTTCAACCTTCAGAGCTAAGCCATGATTCTTAAACTAATAATTGTTGAAAACTGATCTCGAATTATAATAAAAACAGAAGTTGAAAAATACTCTGCCCTTGATCTTAAGAACATTTAATAAGTTTTGAGAATAAATCTGAATGCCACTATCAAAGGGCTGCCATTTTGATAAAAAAAATTTATACCAATGTGCTTAACCTAGTATTAAGATAGCCTTGATTCCCTCTTTAACTATAAAGCTTCTAATTATCAGCAGTTAAAACAAATTTTTGGACAAAACTCATTAAACAAGACAAATGCTACATGAAAAGTGGTGTGACTTTTTCATTACTGCTTTGTCAGGACATTTCTCCAGAGACATTTATTCCTTTCCAAAGCTTTCTAAGTCCTCAAATAATGTAGTAAGTTATAGTTTGTTTCTGGTGTGACCTAACACTTGTACATTCAAAAAGAGGATTTATAATTTACTACAGATAAACACAAAGGTGTGATCACTCACCTAGAGCCAGACATCCTGGAATGTGAAGTCAAGTGGGCCTTAGGAAGCATCACTATGAACAAAGCTAGTGGAGGTGATGAAATTCCAGTTGAGCTATTTCAAATTCTAAAAGATGATGCTGTGAAAATGTTGCACTCAATATGTCAGCAAATTAGGAAAACTCAGCAGTGGTCACAGGACTGGAAAAGGTCAGTTTTCATTCCAAGCCCAAAGAAAGGCAATGCCAAAGAATGCTCAAACTACCGCACAATTGTACTCGTCTCACACACTACCAAAATAATGCTCAAAATTCTCCAAGCCAGGCTTCAGCAATACGTGAACCATGAACTTCCAGATGTTCAAGCTGGTTTTGGCAAAGGCAGAGGAACCAGAGATTAAATAGCCAACATTTTCTGGATCATTGAGAAAGCAAGAGTGTTTCAGAAAAACATCTGTTTCTGCTTTATTGACTATGCCAAGGCCTTTGACTGTGTAAATCACAGTAAACTGTGGAAACTTCTGAAAGAAATGGGAATCCCAGACCACCTGACATGGTTCTTGAGAAACCTGTATGCAGGTGAGGAAGCAACAGGTAGAACTGGACATGGGACAACAGACTGGTTCCAATTAAGGAAAGGAGTACGTCAAGGCTGTATATTGTCACCCTGCTTATTTAAATTATATGCAGAGTACATCATGACAAGTGTTGGGCTGGATGAATCACAAGCAGGAATCAAGATTGCCAGGAAAATTATCAATAACCTCAGATATGCAGATAACACCACACTTATGGCAGAGATTGAAGAACTAAAGAGCCTCATGATGAAAGTGAAAGAGAGTGAAAACATAGGCTTAAAGCTCAGCCTTCAGAAAACTAAGATCATGGAATACAGTCCCATCAGTTCAGTTCACTTCACTTCAGATGCTCAGTAGTGTCCGACTGTTTGCAACCCCATGAATCACAGCACGCCAGGCCTCCCTGTCCATCACCAACTCCCAGACTTTACTCAAATTCACGTCCATCGAGTCCATGATGCCATCCAGCCATCTCATCCTCTGTCGTTCACTTTTCCTCCTGCCCCCAATCCATCCCAGCATCAGAGTCTTTTCCAATGAGTCAACTCTTCACATGAAGTGGCCAAAGTACTGGAGTTTCAGCTTTAGCATCATTCCTTCAAAAGAACACCCAGGACTGATCTCCTTCAGAATGGACTGGTTGGATCTCCTTGCAGTCCAAGGGACTCTCAAGAGTCTTCTCCAACACCACAGTTCAAAAGCATCCATTATTCAGCGCTCAGCTTTCTTCACAGTTCAAATCTCACATCCATACATGACCACTGGAAAAACCATAGCCGTGACTAGACAGACCTTTGTTGGCAAAGTAATGTCTCTGCTTTTGACTATCCTATCTAGGTTGGTCATAACTTTCCTTGCAAGGAGTAAGCGTCTTTTAATTCTTCATGGCAAATAGATGGGGAAACAATGGAAACAGTGGCTGACTTTATTTTGGGGGACTCCAAAATCACTGCAGATGGTGATCACAGCCATGAAATTAAAAGACACTTACTCCTTGAAAGGAAAGTTATGACCATCCTAGACAGCATATTAAAAAGCAGAGACATTACTTTGTCAACAAAGGTCCATCTAATCAAGGCTATGATTTTCCCATTAGTCATCTATGCATATGAGATTTGGACTCTAAAAAGCTGAGTGCAGAAGAATGGATGCTTTTGAACTGTGGTGTTGGAGAAGACTCTTGAGAGTCCCTTGGACTGAAAGGAATTCCAACCAGTCCATCCTAAAGGAAATCAGTCCTGGGTGTTCATTAGAAGAACAGATGTTGAATTTGAAACTCCAATATTTTGGCCATCCAATGCAAAGCGCCTACTCATTTGAAAAGACCCTGATGTTGTGAAAGATTGAATGCAGGAGGAGAAGGGGATGACAAAGGATGAGATGGTTAGATGGCATCACTGATTCAATGGAAATGAGTTTGGGTAAACTCCGGGAGACGATGATGGACAGGGAGGTCTGTTGTGCTGTGGTTCATGGGGTCGTAAACAATCAGATATGACTGAGCGACTGAACTGAACTGATAGAAACCAAGATATTGCAGTGAGTTAAATAACAAACCATAGTTTTATTGTTTCTTTGTTTGTTTGTTTTTCTGTAGAAAGACAAATCATACCTGCTTGAGAAGAATACTTTAAATGCAAGAAGAATGTGTGGTAATAATTTGGGATCTTATTCCACTAAATATGCTCAGAATGTTTATATGTCAATATTTCCAAACTCATCTGATATAAAATGTCCTAGTACTCTTGCCTGGAAAATCCCATGGATGGAGGAGCCTGGTAGACTGCAGTCCATGGGGTCGCTAAGAGTTGGATAGGACTGAATGACTTCACTTTCATTTTTCACTTTCATGCATTGGAGAAGGAAATGGCAACCCACTCCAGTGTTCTTGCCTGGAGAATCCCAGGGACGGTGGAGCCTGGTGGGCTGTCATCTCTGGGATCGCACAGAGTCAGACATGACTGAAGCAACTTCGCAGCAGTAGAGAAATATCAATAACCTCAGATGTGCAGCTGACATCACCCTTATGGCAGAAAGTGAAGAGAAACTAAAAAGCCTCTTGATGAAGGTGAAAGATGAGAGTGAAAAAGTTGGCTTAAAACTCAACATTCAGAAAACTCAGATCACGGCATCTGGACCCATCACTTCATGGGAAATAGATGGGGAAACAGTGTCAGACTTTATTTTTGGGGCTCCAAAATCACTGCAGATGGTGACTGCAGCCATGAATTTAAAAGATGCTTACTCCTTGAAAGAAAAGTTATGACCAACCTAGATGGCATATTCAAAAGCAGAGACATTACTTTGCCAACAAAGGTCCATCTAGTCAAGGCTATGGTTTTTCCAGTGGTCATGTATGGATGTGAGAGTTGGACTGTGAAGAAGGCTGAGTGCTGAAGAATTGATGCTTTTGAACTGTGGTGTTGGAGAAGACTCTTGAGAGTCCCTTGGACTGCAAGGAGATCCAACCAGTCCATTCTGAAGGAGATCAGCCCTGGGATTTCTTTGGAACAAATGATGCTGAAGCTGAAACTCCAGTACTTTGGCCACCTCATGCGAAGAGTTGACTCATTGGAAAAGACTGTGATGCTGGGAGGGATTGGGGTCAGGAGGAGAAGGGGACGACAGAGGATGAGATGGCTGGATGGCATCACTGACTCGATGGACATGAGTCTGAGTGAACTCCAGGAGTTGGTGATGGAAAGGGAGGCCTTGAGTGCTGAGATTCATGGGGTCACAAAGAGTCGGACATGGCTGAGCGACTGAACTAAACTGAGTAGAATATTCACATTGGATCAGGATTGGACAATTTCCCACAGTATGGAATGAGAAAAACATGTCTAAATTTCACCAATGTATTCCTAGAAAACTGCTTAATTTTGGGGTAATTGCTTAAACCTCAGACTAATAGCAGTAGCTAGTGTGTCCAGCAGCATATTCAGGCCTTTCTCTTACTTCTTTCCTTTAAGTCATTGTCACCTAATTAGTGATGATGATTTGATAAAAGAAAAACAATGATGAAAAATAAAGTAAATTACCTTAATCAAAAATGGCATAAAGGATTATAAATGAACATTTGTATAATACCCATGGTGGGCATTTAACTTCAGTGAATCTTACAGAAATTACATGGTGAATTACATGGTGATTGATGTTCTTAGGAATTAGAGCTGGGAAGAAGAATAAACTTTAGTATCTCATGTTTATTTGTACATACTATTTTATTGATGTAGTTTGGCAAAACAGAAAAGTAAGCATAATTACCAAAAAGAAAAATAAAACTTAATACTTAGAACCTCATAAGAGACTTTCAAATCAATGCACCATATATACAAAGACAGCATTCACTGTATAAATTTGAAAAGTTATGACGTTCAACTTATTTCCCTTGCCACTGATTTCAATCACAAGAACTTTTGTTCTTTCAGCGATGGAACATGGTGAGCCAGCACCACATCCAGCCTCCAAGCCAGCCCTGAGCTCTGAATCTTCAACACACCTGAGAGATGTAATATTTCCTGCCGTATCGTTAAGCAAGGATGTCACACTCACCAGCAATTGTAGCCACCATAGATTGTGGGCTAGTGAGCATTAAGGGCAATTAGAAAGAAGAAGAATGCCACCTATCTGACTGTAGCCACTCCCTATGGTGAGCTCCAAGCAAGCTCAGGATGGGAAAATCATAGGATACTGGCCCCAGAATAACTGAGATGAACATCAAAGGAATGATTTCAGTGAACCCAGACTCTTACATCTTCTCAAACACAGAAAAAGGGCTAAATTCCTTAACTTGAGATATTTGGTTTTCTTTAACAATAATCTCTTGATGTTAAGACTACCTGCCCTTATAGAAGTTGCAAAGCTTCTATATAAGCTGTCCTTCTCTCGTGTCCTGGAAGCATTTCTCTCAGGGTCACTTGAGATGATATCTCTTGCTCGGTCTTGAGGTCCTAAAATTCCCCACTGAATAAAACAGAACTCTCAACTTTTAGGTTGTGAATATTTTTTAAGTCCGCCACTCTTCCCCACTTAAAAATGCCTTGCTTATGGCATTTTTAAATATCAGAATATCCTAACTTGAATATCATGTAGTTTTACCTTTTCCTATAAATTGGAAACATTATATGAATAACAGTATTTCCATTAAAAAATGAACATGATTATAATAGTATGCATAGCATGATGGCATTTATGAAAATAAAAAAGCATATGCATAATTATTTACTTATGGAAACATACACAGGAAAATGGCTAAAAGAACATATAAAAACAAGGGCATATCCATAGGAAGGAAGTGAAACCTAATGGATGAAATGGAATTTCAATTTTTTTGTCTTAAATATTTTTAAGTGAAATAAAACATATAGAGTTTTCAATGAAAATACATAAAGCAAGGACTTCCCTGGTCATCCAGTGGTTATGACTCTGTGCTTCCAATGCTAGGGACTCAGGTTTGATCCCTGGTGGGGGAACTAAAATCCCACATGCTGTGAGGTGTGGTCAAAAAGGACAAAAAAGTATATAAAGCAAATAGTATGCAAAATGGAGTGCCCTAAAAGTAAGAGTAATTACAAAACTTTAATTATAAAATTAGGTGTAAATATCAGAAACATTGAAAATACACCATGCTTATTTGAATATGTATGTGTGATTGCTACTTCAGATTTGTTCTATAAAATGAAATCTAAAGGCTCGCCATACAGTGTTTGAATTTATTTATCTCTCAGGTATATATATAGCCACTTTATCTAAACGAGCCAAATTCAGTGTTTATGAGCATCATCTGTTCCAAATTTCACAAATTCTTGAATATTAAAAATGAAAACAATATGAAAAGAGCTTTAACAATCAACCAGAACATTGATTTTTAAGGTTTCCCTACTAAAAGACTTAAAAATAATGACCTGAACCTTTTTTGTAAAGTCTAGCTTTCTAGGCCTTTAGCTGAAAGAATGCCCCTCTTACCTTACTACTGAGAGTGTTAAAATTCCCAGGAAAATGGGAGAGATGCTTGCTATTACAGGATATAATACAATAAAGGGATTTTATTCCCTTTAGAGAAAGTCTTCTGATATTTTTCTCTTGTTGTCCAGTAAAAAAAAAAAAAAGAAAAAGGAAATTATGGGTATTTGCTTTGTTTACTTGCCTGCTATTGAGTGCTCTATTGCTGAATGGGTCCCTGGCATCACTTGGTTTTCTTTGTGATGAAGCTATGCAAAAATTCTCTCACTAAGCCAAAACTATTTATTTCTATGCATGGAAGATTCTATGATCAAAGCTAGCAAATTCTATTTTAAAATTAAATCAAAGTAGTACCTTTAAAATATACAAATATATATAGATATATTGGTAGATCTTAAGATAGATCAGAATATTCATGTGTATCTCACCATTTCTATATCTATATCTAAACCTGTGTTTTCTTTTCTGTATCTCCTGAAGAGGAAAAGACCACTGAATGCATTAAAATTTATTGTTACCATGACATACTATCATGAAGTTACCAAAGGCCTCCTATCTCTCATAATACTTAATCTTATCTACTGTACAAAACAAAAATTTTTCCTTTTGGTCTACATTCATTTAGTGAAAGCACTAAGTCTACACAGAAATATCATACATACACATATATGTACACACAGCTTTTTTTTTTTTTTTTTTAGGGCAGTCTTTATCTCATACTTTTTTTTAATTTTAATTGGAGGCTAATTACTTTATCTCATACTCTTTAGCATAACTTCACATTTTATTTAAAAGTTAAAGTAGAAAAATGAATCCAGTGTTCAGAGATATAAGAAACAGCATGATGAATGTGTAAAAAAAAAAAAAAAAAAAAAATACTTAAGAATATCAAAGGTCCCAGGGCACAGTTTACATTTTTGGTAAACATTTATTCTCTTACAAATTTTTAAGTTTGTTCTAAATATTTAAGATTTATTTTTATGAATGAAGAGTTCAATATTGCTGTAGCTTAATGATGATGGTCAATTTTGCAATAAAGGGATTTTGAAAGAAGCATTTATATTTTAATTTTAAAATGACACACAGGTACAAAAATGGAAATATAGACAATGGAACAAGGTAGAAAGCTCAGAAATAAACCCATACTCATATGGTCAATTAATCTACAATAAAGGAATTAAGAATATACAATGAACAAACAACAGTCCCTTCAATAAAAGATGCTGGGGAAACTAGATAGCTACATATAAAAGAATGAAATTAAAACATTCTCTAACAACACACACACACAAAAATAAATTCAAAATGAATTAAAGACCTAAACATAAAACTGGATACTATAAAACTCCTAGAGGAAAACATACACAGAACCTCTTTGATATTAATCACAGAAATATCTTTATGAATTTGACTCCTAGAGTGATAGAAATAAAAATAAACAAATGAGAAATGGAACCTAGTTAAACTTAAAAGCTTTTGCCCAGCAAAGGAAACCATAAACAAAATGAAATGACAACCTACAGAATGGGGGAAAATATTTGCAAATGATGCAATTAATCTTCCGGATTGACCTCCAAATTATAAAAACAGCTTATGCGGCTTAATGTATAAAAAAATAAAAATGATAACCCAATCCAAAAATGGACAGAAGATCTAAATAGGCATTTCTCTGAAGAAGACATACAGATGACCAACAGACACATGAAAAGATGCCCAATATTTCTAATTATTAGAAAAAATCAAATCAAGGCTACAATAAGATACCACCTCACACCAGTCAGAATGACCATCATCAAAAAATGTACAAATAATCAAAGCTGGAAAGGGTGTGAAGAAAACAGAACCCTCCTAAACTGTTGATGGGAATGTAAACTGGTACAACCAGCATGGAGAACAGTAAGGAGGTTCTTTAAAAAACCAAAAATAGAGCTACCAGATGACCCAGCAATATCTCTCCTTGGAATAAATCCAGAGAAAACCATAATTTACAAAGATACAGGCACCCTGATGTTCAGTGCAACACTTTTACAACAACTGAGACATGGAAGCAACCTAAATGTCCATCAAAAGAGGAATGGATAAAGAAGAGGTGGTACATACAAACAATAGCTTATTATTCAGTCATAAAAAAGAATGAAATAATGCCACTTGCAGCAACATAGATGGACCTAAAAATTATCATACTAAGTGAAGTAAGCTAGACAAAGAAAGCAAACATTATATGATATTCATTATATGATGACTTTTTTAACAAAAGAGATAGAAATGAACTTACATACAAAATAGAAACATACCCACAGACATGCAAAACAAACTTATGGTTACCAAAGCAGAAAAGCAGGGGGGACTAAATTAGGAGTTTGGGTTTAAATTTACACTACTATATATAAAATATACAACAAACAAAGATATAGAGTATAGCACAGGGAATTGTATTCAATATGTTGCAATATCCTCTAATGGAAAAGAACCTGATAAAAATAGATAAATATGTGTGTGTATATGTGTGCTTAGTTACTAAGTTGTGTCCAATTCTTTGCGACCCCATGGACTGCAGCACTGCCAGGCTCCTGTTTGCGGGTTTTCTCAGGCAAGAATACCAGATCAGGTTGCCATTTCCTTCTCCAGGGCACCTTTTCCAGTGAGGGCTTGAACCCTCATCTTCTGCTTTGGCAGGCAGATTCTCAGCTGCAGAACCACTAGGGAATCCCAGAGATACATATGTATACACATATACATATGTATATATATGCTGCTAAGTCGCTTCAGTCGTGTCTGACTCGATGCGACCTCATAGACGGCAGCCCACTAGGCTCCCCCGTCCCTGGGATTTTCCTGGCAAGAACACTGGAGTGGGTTGCCATTTCCTTCTCCAATGCATGAAAATGAAAAGTCAAAGTGAAGTCGCTCAGTTGTGTCCAACTCTTAGTGACCCCATGGACTGCAGCTTACCAGGCTCCTCCATCCGTGGGGTTTTCCAGGCAAGAGTACTGGAGTGGGATGCCATTGCCTTCTCCATGTATATATATCCATATATATATATATATATATATGTGTGTGTGTGTGTGTGTGTGTGTGTGTGTGTGTATATATATCCATATCTGAATCACTTTTCTGTATACCTGAAATTAACACATTACAAAGTAACTATACTTTGATAAAAGTCAAATATTAATTAAAAAAAAATTTTTAAGTGGCCTAAAGGTAATTTGACTCAAAGCAAAGTAAGCAATAATTTAAGTATTAGCATTTATATGTCTCCATTACATAAGATTCTTCAAGTAACTAACCCCTGCTCCCTACCCACTGTAGGCTCCTACTTCTATCTCTAGTCTCAGGCTTAAGTCTGATGTCAAACACTACATGTGTACAGCTTGCACGGTTGAGTCTTGGAGAAGGAAAATCCCAGTTTTATTGTTTAATAGTCATGTGTGTGTTCTGTTAATATTATCATCCTACACTTTTCTGTTGGAGTCTTAATTCTGTATCTGCACAGAGAAAAAGCCATGACAGAAACCAATGAGAAGGCAGTCATCTCAAGGCCAAGGACGGACTGCTCAGGAGAAACCAACTTGATCTTAACTCCCAGCCTCCAGAACATGAGAAAACAGTGTTCTGTGTTTTAAACAACCAGGTCTGTGGTATTTTGTGATGGCAGCCCTAGTAAACTAAGACAAGACCTTAAAACATCTCTGAATCTAAACTACTTTAGCTGTTTATATAGCTTATAATGACAACAGATTTATTGGCAAACAAGTGAAATCATCTAGAGACAATGATGTACATACCTATAAATCTTATTTTCTATTGTTATGTTTTTCCTGTGACTTCCAACTCTAATTACCAACTCTTTGAACTCATTCCCAGGGCTTCCCTGGTGACTCAGAGATAAAGAAACCACATGCCAATTCAGGAGATGTGGGTTTGATTCCTGGGTTGGGAAGAACCCCTGGAGAAGGAAAAGGCAACCCACCCCAGTATTCTTGCCTGAGAAATCCCATGAACAGAGGAGCCTGGCAGGCTACAGTCCATGGGGTCACAGGGAGTCAGACATGACTTAGCAACTAAACAATGGCAACAAACTCAATCCCATCAGTCATTCATATTATAAATATAAGGGCAGAGAAAATGAGGAAAGAAAAAGTTAATAGTCAAAGGCACCTAGAGAAAGTTTAGTTGCATAAAATTTACAAAATATTATTCAAATAATATCTTGTTTTATATTTACTTTCCTCTAGTGCCAGTAATACTATTCTTCATGAATATGGCTGATAAAATATTATTTTTTATTTAAATGAAAAATTTCAAAATGAATAACATCTTAGAAATTCTCACAGTATTACAATGTAAGTAAATAGAAAATGAAAATGACTTCATCTTGTTGTATAAGCAATTAATGCATTTTTGGTCTCATACTTAAATGCCAATTTGTTGGGGCTCCCAAATCTCCCTCAGAACTTGTGAGTCATACTCAACTGTGCCGTCAACTGAAAAGAAGGGATCTTACTCTGCTCCAGTTTGCTTCACTACATAGTCCCATAGATCCTTAGTTTTTTCTTGACAAAAGCTGATAATCATGATTAATCCCTAACTTTCTTTCACTTCCCATTTCACATCTGCTAGATCAACATTCAGAATGTGATCACCCTCCCCATGTCCATCACCACCAATTTTGACTCACATCTCCCCTGAATAATTTAATTGCATTAAGTTAACTATTTTAATAGATACACATCTGTTACTGCCCTTACCCTCTTTCTCACTCCTTCCTTACATTATGTTCTTTTCAGTCCTTGAACCATGAAGCCTGCAAAGAATCAGACCTCACACCTCAACTCTCCTCCAGCAAGGGAGCTTTGCTTCCAGGGGCAGTCGGACACATGCTCTATTTCTCCATCAATTTCCCCAAAGCCGGCTGAATCCACACTTGATCGCCATTGTCTCTAATTAAAGGTAGGCAGAAGAAAGGAATTGATATTTATTATCAACATTTGGCAATTCTAGACCGGCTACCTTTTACTTGTGTGTGCACCCATACACATGCTCACTCAGTACTATCCATCTCTTTGCTGTCCCATGGACTGTAACCCACAAGGCTTCTCTGTCCATGGATTTCTCCAGGCAAGAATACTGGAGTGGGCTGCTATTTCCTTCTCCAGGGGATCTTCTCAGCCCAGGGACTGAATCTGAGTCTCTTGCATCTTCTACGTTGAAAAGAGGATTCTGTACCTCTGCCTCCCCTTGGGAAGCCCAACTTTACATACATGAAATTATTAAACTCACTTCATAGACAATGAAACCAATGTGCATCTGGAATATTTGTATAACTCTGTGAACAAGTGTTAACCCAGCTAACTGGTAGCAGCACTGGGATTCAAACCCAGACAAATCTGGGGCCAATTTCCATACCCTGTCTACTCCATGCTGCCTTGAAGGCATACTTTAGTGCTTCTCATTGGCCTCTGTGGGATCCCAGAAAGACTGTTTTGGCAGGTGGTAAAAGGATGTGTTTAGGAAGCAGGAAAAAAAAAAAAAAAAAAAAAAAACAGAATCTGAAGACCATATCTTCACATGTAAAGTAGAAATAAAAATTTCTAACATGGAGAGTTCCTTAATTAAATCAAAGAATCCAGATTAAGAATTTAGCACTGTTACAAGGAAAGAATAAGAACACATGCAGATACACACCTTGCTACTTCTCTTACCTTCTTTCTCATTAAACAGCTCTAAACACACACACACACATATGCACACACACACACACACACACACGCGCACACACAGAGTAAGTTAGGTCAGGCCATGTGTCCTCTTGTTGACTCCTCCAATTTCACCGCCTAATATCTGACTTTACGTCCACTTCCTCGCTGTTCCTGGCAGACATAGTCCGCAGAGGGGCCCTTTGCTTTAGGCGTCTTCTTTGCCTGCTGAGTTCATCCCCAAGGTTTGGCTTTTTCATATACTCTCTTCTGAGGCCTGCTCAAGGTAACTTTATTAGATAAGCCACCCTTCATTATTCTATTAAAACAGCTCACTAGGTCTCACCAGTGAGGGCACTGTTACACTAACTTAGGTTTGTCTCCCTAGCTTTTATCACAATCTAACATGCAGTGCAATATGTTTACTTTTTTCCCTGTAAATATCTGTCTTCTCAAAATAATTCTTGTACCATGAGATAAAGGGGGCTTTATTTTTTGTTTACTTTTCTAGGTCCCAAATGACTAGTGCATAACACATATTAGCTGGTAAATAAATATTTGTGTTTGTTGTTGTTATTCAGTCATCATCCTTGTGTCTGACTCTGTGTGACCCCATGGCCTGCAGCATGCCAAGCCACTGTGTCCCTCACCATCTCCCAGAGTTTGCCCAAATTCATGTTCATTGCATTGGTGATGCCATCCAGCCATCTGATCCTCTGACACCATCTTCTCCTTCTGCCCTTGATCTTTCTCAGCATCAGGGACTCTTCCAATTAGTTGTCTGTTTGCATCAGATGACCAAAATACTGGAGCTTCAGCTTCAGCATCAGTCCTTCAAGTGAAAATTCCGGGTTGATCTCCCTTAAGATTGACCGGTTTATCTCCTTGCTGTCCAGGGGATGTTCAGGAGTCTTCTCCAGCACCACAGTTCGAAGGTGTCAATTCTTTGGTGTTCTGCCTTCTTTCCAGTCCTGCTCTCACAACTGTACATGACTGCTGAGAAGACCATAAATATCTACTGGATAAATTTAATGAAAAAGTCAAATATTTATATCTGTTATTGTGTAAATAAAGATTTTAAAGAATAAGAGCAATAAATCTCTGGCCATTTTGTTGGCCAATTGTATCTTCTTTTGTCCGTCATATTAAGAGCTTTTAATATGTCTTAGCTGATTGACCATTTGCACTACAGGTCAAAATTCCAATTATTTAATTCCACAGATTGCTTTGGAGGGCAATAAAACAGAAAATTGATACTGCTTGATCTTTTTCACAGTTATTCCTTTATGGAAATTAAACTTTAAAAATGCCATTGTGGAATATAGTGAAATGATCTGAATATTTCCAATTATAAGAAAATGTTCAAGAATGGTGTACATGGCAAGTATTTCTAAATTGTACACAATTTATTAAAAAAAATAAATTCACTTTCTTATCATTTAAAAAAGAAAATATCCAAAAAGCTGCTGGTCATTTTTCTTAATCTATTTTTAATAATGTTTGAAAATTAGGGTTTTAAAATTTAATATTATAAATATAATATCATTTAAGGAGTGGCTTTGACTTACAAACCACAAAAGTATGTTTCACTCTATTTTTTGCAATCTATCTACTTTTTGTATGATAAGACAAATTTTAAGGCAATATTTATCTTAAAGATATTTGAGTTGTTGAAATTAACTCTTTTCTTAGAAATGTGCTTTCCACAGCCAAGATAAGAGCACAGAATAGTACAGGGAATTTTTGTTTTATTTTTTTTTCTTTTGTTTTTTCTAGTGGTATTTCTCAGTATAGTTGGAAATTCCCCAGATTTATAAAACATCAGTATTAAAATATAATAAATGATTATGCTATAAAATCTAATACATAGGAATTGAAAAATATCCTCTCTTCATTAAAACTTTTTAGGAATGGAGAGTTTATAAGGGATTATCTCTTGAATGCAGGAGAAAAATCACGCCCCACATTCCATAAACCAAAATAACATCATTGAAAACAAACAGCATAACTACGTGTAATGATAACGCTGACAATTCACAACACAAAATCTATGAAAAAGTTAAGCCACTTATAACACACATACACATATATATATAGTAAAATCCAATTAGCTCTATCATTTGGTGGCATCAATGAACATTTTTATGTGATAGATAAACTCTTAAACATGATACCCATGACAAGCAAAACTTAGTTCTGGGATTTAATAATGTTTGGGCAGGGAGGTGTTTTGTTTTTTCTTTCTTCTTCTTCTTTTTCTGCCACACTTTGTGGCTTTCAGAATCTTAGTTTCCTGACCAAGGACTGAACCCTGGGCCTGGGCAGTGAAATCCAGGTTCCTAACCATTGGATCACCAAGGGAGTCTTGTAACATCTTAACAATGCTAATATGAAAACGGCCAAATTTTGGACATGTACTACTGACAGTGCTCCCAAAATGGTCAAAGCTGTTAGACTTTTTCTTTTTAAAATTTTATTTATTTTTTATTGAAAGATAATTGCTTTGCATTTAAACTGAAAGTGAAGTGGAAGTGAAAGTCACTCAGTCATGTCCAACTCTTTGAGACCTCATGGACTATACAGTCGGAATTCTCCAGGCCAGAATATTGGAGTAAGTAGCATTTCCCTTCTCCAGGGGATCTTCTGGACCCAGGGGTCAAACTCAGTTCTCCTGCATTGCAGGTGGATTCTTAAGGATGTGAGCTCCTTACTGGGGAAGCCCATAAAGGTTACTGAAGCACCTGTTAAGTAGTTAGCCAATGGCACCCAAGGAGTAAAAGATAGAGTTTGAATTTGAATCTAAGAAGCCTGGTTCTAGGATTAAAGTTTTCAGGTACTACACTATAGCTACACTACTACATAAATAAATACAAAAATGAGGTCTAAAGTAAAATAAGAAAGAATGAAAAAATTCATTTCTATTAAAAGGAGATACCACTATGCAGTTATCAGAATGGATAAACTATAAAAAACAGAAAACAACAAATATTGGTGAAGATATAGAGCAACAGGAACTCAATCCACTAGCTGATGTTGGAATGTAAAATTGTACAAGCACTTTCTGGGTTTCTTATGAAGTTAAATATAGGTTACATACCATATAATCTAGCAGTCACACTCCTAGTTAATTATCCAAATGCATTCAAAACATGAAAGCTTCCACACAGATGTTTAGAGCAACTTTATTCTTGTGTGTGTGTGTGTGTGTGTGTGTGTGTGTGTGTGGCTCAGTCATGCCCGACTCTTTGTGACCCTGCGGACTGTAGCCTGCCAGGCTCCTCCACCCATGGGATTGTGAATACTGGAGTGGACTGCCATATTGGAAGTAATCAAATTGTTCTTCAATAAGTGAATAAACAGTGATACATCCATTCAAAAGATTATTATTTGGCAATAAAAAGAAATGAGTTACTGAACCTTGAAAGAAATGGAGAAGGTTTAAAGAGATATTACAAAATGAAAGCAGTCATTTTCAAAAGCTTGAATAAATGGATGCTTTCATCTATATGACATTCTGGAAAAGGAAAAGCTCCACATGTGTTCAAAAGATCAGGGCTTGCCAGAAGTTTGGTGGAAGTGTTTGTTGGAAGAGGAGGGGAAACAGGGATGAATAAGTGGAGCATAGGAGTCTTTGGGGTCTTAAAACTATCCATACAATATTGTAATGTGGACATGGCATGATGCATTTGTCAAAACCCACTCTACAATAGGAAGAGTGAATCCTAACATAAATTAAGGTGCTTATTTAATAATCATGTGACCACGTTGGTCCATCAGTTGCAAAAATTATAATCAAAGATATAGAAACGTGATTAATAAAAATGCTTTTCATGGTGTTAAAATAATCTCTAATATCATGTATTAAATTTGTGCAGAGAAATTCAATAAAAGAAATAATATTTATCACAAAGGATTGGTTCACACACTTATAGTAGCTGATTAAATAAGAGGAAGCTGGCAAGCATACAGTCAGGAACGAAAAATCATGACTGGAAACAATATGAACTGAAGCTTGGAATCTCTGTACATAGAAATCCTCTTTTAACAGGGTTTCCCATGTGGCTCAATGGTAAAGAACCCGATTGTCAATGCAGGAGATGTGGGTTCAATCCCTGGGTCAGGAAGATCCCCTGGAGAAGGAAAAGCAGTCTGCTCCAGGATCCTTGCCTGGGAAACCCCACGGACAGAGGAGCCTGGTGGGCTACCATCCATGAGGTCACAAAAGAGTCGGACGTGACTTAGTGACTGAGCATACACACACACTCTTTTGATTGATTAAGTCAGGCCCACCCAGGATGATATATATGTTAATAAAATTGACTTAGGGCCGATTAACTAAATTAATTTAATTACAGCTACAAAATTCCCACACAGCATGCTGAGAATAACTGAGTCATTGGGAAGTGTGTGGATGCACTATAAACTAGTTATTTCACAGCTTCCTTGAAATTTCACAGGAATGTATCTCCTGTAGCCTACCCAATGTAGAAAAACACTAGAAAGGGAATTCCGGAGGATTTAGTTCAGAAGCAAAGCTGTGTGGCAAACCATGATTGTGGACATAGCATTCATGGTAGTCTGGAGGGAAGCACTGTGGACAAGGAAAGCAAATTCATTTTCTGAGTGAGTGTATTTTCCAGGAAAAGCAAGATATTACACAATTACATAAAGAAAGGGATTTAATGTAGTCAGCCTGCCATCAGGTAGCTGGCTGATCACCTCAGAGAACTCAGGGTCAGTCTCCATTGTTGGGATAAGGACACTCAACAGAGTCAACAGCCAGGCCAGCCTTGGGGGTGGAATTCAGCATTGTTAAGCTCATGCTGACCCATCCTTGTCACCAGGGCCGCTTTGTTCATGAGTCACTGGGCAGACAAAGGTGGCTGAGCAGGATGCTGACAGACATTCATAGTAGAGGCCGTCTTAGTCACTTGATTACTGAAGTTCCTCTTTTCTTTTTCTTTTGTTTTTACTAATTTACATGGAACACAAATATCTTCCTATCCTGTTTCCAAAGACATCTATCTACATACCATCTTCAAGACTCTTTTTTCATGAATCTTACAATTGTGCCCCTGATCATTCCACCAAATCACTGGCCACATTTAATGAATTGGTATCGAGCTGATCATTTGACATCTCTCCTTATAGGCAAAAACAAACAGGCAATTACCCTGAATGAAACTCTGCCTTTTACTGAAAAACAAGTCCCTATGCCCAACTTACAGGGAGGCTAAACAAGAACAGAAGGTCAGTGTGTGGAGCCCAGAAAGATGTACTGAGGGCCCTGCAAGAAGAGGAATGGCTCATGCCTTGAAAACCCCAAACTCCCTGAAAGCCCTCAGTGAGGACCTTTCCTAGAAAGGTGAGGTAGACCGTGGTGAGTTGTTTAAACATCTTGGTATCAGAGCCCTTGTTCTGAGGGTCAGATCATGGTCAGATAACTGTTCCCATAAATATCTCATGAGTGTTGGTCTCTGTTTTGACAAGAAAGGGCAGGTCCTGAGGCATGACTCCAGGGTCCAGTCCTGGCTGAGATCAGAGCTCAGCTGGCAGCACCATCAGTGCCAGGTCCTCAGACCCTACTCAGCCATCATTGCTGAAGGAGCCGGGCACCCAACCCAACTGGCCCTCAGGCTCCTCAGGCTGACCATGTGGTAGAGGGTGTGGAAGCAGGTCCTGCAGATGGCATCCCAGGCAGATGGTGTTGCCAGGAGGTGGCAGAGGTAGGGAGAGGATCACTGCCTCCTCAAGGCCTGGGCCCGGCCAGTGGGGGCCACGGTGAGGGCTCTGGAGGTGAGCAGGACACAATCCCCCACATGTCCCTAGGGCCCCCAGATCACCACTGGTCCCCCAGATCACTATTGGTCTGAGGCTGACTGAACTGGAGCACCCTGGGGGGAAGGCCGGGATTCACTCTTACCTCACTGTCCACCTGACAATCACTGTTCCACTGACCTTGGCTGAATGTCCTCAGTAACAGTCTCTCATTGACAGTTGCTTCCTTGTGGAGGGGAGCCTATTGCAAATGGCTGAACAGGACTTGTTGCCTGGTGACAGGGTGCTGAGTAATAGCTCACAGGTACAGCTGTGCTGAGGTCTGCACTTGGCTGTGCTCTGTTACAAGTCTCCTGAGCGAGTCTCCATTCACCCCTGTCCTTTAGAGGTACCCCCAGAGAGAAACTAGATGACCACAGCTGTCAGCTTTGGGTGATCTCTTTACATCATGCAGTACTGTCTTTATAGGGTTCCAGAATGTCATATATGAGTAGGAGCCATGGACATGTGAGCTACTTTCTCACACAAGCTACTTTTCCCTCAGCCCTACTCAAGCCCTGTCTCCTTCATCCCCACTTCCTTTTGATAATGGAGCACTGTCACACAGGCCTGACTTTGTGCCTCGGTAGGTCAGAATATCTTGTGTCGTCCAAGTCATGATGGACGACTCACAATGCATGGTAACTCGGTGGCCCACAGTTAAGATTTAGTCTTTACCAAGACCCAGAAACAAGCCAAAAGCTATGTTCAAAAGGACACTCCTTTTCCATAGATGATGTCTGGGCTTTGCTCCAAAACCCTAAGGGTGGGAAATGTAATTCACCTATAGGGACCTGCCAGTGGCACTGAACAACCTCTCTATCTGCCAGTAATGCTTCGAGCACCATTAGATCTGCTTACCCATGTGACTTAAGTGGCAGAGCAGTTTCATCTGGTGCCCCTGGGCATCCAGTCTGCTGCAGTCTTCCCGTTCTGACTGCTGCTTGTAGGCTTTAAACTTCAGCTCGTTGTTGAATATTCTCTGACTCTTAATGAATATTGCTTTTATATGTGAGTAGAAGTAAGGTGTTTAATTATTTTGCATCTTATTATTATATAGTTTTCTATTGCTGTCCTCAAGCAACTGCTTCTTTTTCATCCATAGTTTCCCACCATCTAATATTAATCCTGGGCTTCCCCAGAGGCTCAGTGGTAGAGAATCCGCTTGTTGATACAAAAGATGTAGGTTGATCCCTGAGTCTCAAAGATCCCCTAGAGGAGGAAAATAGCAACCCCCTCCAGTACTATTGCCTGGGGAATCCCATGGACACAAGAGCCTGGTAGGTACAGTCCTTGGAGTTGGACATGACAGCAACTAAACAACAACAATATTAATGTCTGGTGTATAACAAGCCTTTTAAATAAATGTATTGAATTCATCTGAATTTTATATATGTTGCTGATAAAATTAATTATCCACATACATATGTAACTTCTAAGATGCACAGCTACACACACACACACATATGCACATGTGCACACATCAATAGACAGAGTTCTGAAGAAAGAAATCACCAAGAAATAACCTCATCATTCATTACCTCCTAATGAAGGTATATCTAGTACTGTTTATTTGGGTTAAGACCTTGATGATTAGATATTTTAAAACTCATTTCATCTCACTAATTTTGGGCTTATATGTTCTTTAAAAGGTCTCTATATGTGCTTATCTATGCATGTATTTTAAGAAGCCCTATTATGCCTGATTCAGTGAATCATACATGGATTTCATTTCCTCATTGAACTAACATCATTGCAAAACCACAGGGTTAGATATTAGCAGTTTCTCATGAATATATTATGTATAACTGATATAGTTACTCTGAGCAATTATGTGATTGATACATTCTCAGATTTGTCTAATTAGCCTTTGAACAGATTGATGGCTCAGTTTAAGAGTTAATAAATTATCTGGCTGTTCTCCACACATCTTTTATATTTGGTTTAATTAATACCCAAGCTTTCAGCAAAGGAACTAGGCAAAAGGCTAAAACTTATCCAATCAACTTTCACCAATTACATGTTTTAATTGTATATATCACTCCTGAGTACTTGATTCCCTTGTTTTAGTGTGTGTGTGTGTGTGTGTGTGTATAGTGTTGCTTATGACAAATATCATTATTTTCCTTTTATTTGCATACAGGCTAGGTATTAGAAGGCTTCTGTGAGACTGTCTCAATGATATAAGTGAGTAATTTTAGGAAATCCAAAAATGCTGTATAAAAATGCATGAAATCAAATAATTTTAGTTCTCTGGCATCTGGTGATTTCCTAGAGAATTACAAACAAACTTCCTTTGCTCTTGACAAATACTGTTGACTTCCTCCAAATCTTCATTTTTACCTAATTCTATGTATGCTCTGCTGCCTAGTTGTTCAGTTGTCCAATTCTTTGTGACCCCATGGACTGTAGTCCACCAGGCTCCTCTGTCTATGGGATTTCCCACTAAAGGGGGTTGCCATTTCCTTCTCCAGGGAAATATTCTTGACCCAGGGATTAAACCTGAGTCTCCTGTGGCTCCTGTGTTCCTGTGGTGGCAGCAGTTTCTTTGTGAGTGAGCTATCTGGGAAGCCCAATTCTATGCAAAGGACCCATGATAAATAAAGGTTGCTTTTAAAGTTATTTGCATGTCTTTGAATGAAATAAAAAATAATATAATATTTATATATGTGTAACTTCTGGTATTGTTTCCATTCCACAGAGTAAATCTACCAAAGTTGCATTTGCATTTATTATTTTTTTAATGTAGCTATATTATAGTCTCCTTAACATTGTGTTAGTCGCTCAGTCATGTCTGACTTTTTGCAGCCCCATAGAGTCCAAATCCACTGATGAATACACTCAGGCAGTAATTAGAAACTATTAAAGTGTGGGCTAATTATAATGTGAGAGCTAGTGCATGATCTGAGCTCATTCACCAGGTGGTGAGTAATACGGATTTTTATTCAAAACTATGTTACTTTAAACCTAACTAAACCTGTACTTAGTCTAAAATACATTCTCATAACAACTTATATAAATAATGAAAATTATGCATTTAGCTGCAGCAAACATGGATCAATCATAATCATACACTATTTTTTATCAGAAAATATTTTAATGTGATATTGTAATAGTGTCTCTTCAATATAGAAATAACTGTTAGTAGTCCACTGGCATGTTTGATATAATTCTCATTAGTAACTTAGTAACTTGCCCTTCTCGTAGACATTATAATTCCAAGCCTTATTAAGTTTTGCCCATCACACATTATTTTACTTTTAGACACTGAGTATCCACTAGCAGTCTTTTCACACTATTCCTTCACCTACCCAATAGGAACCACTATTCTATTTTTCATGTCTGTACTCTGGTCTATGCTCAGTCATGTCTGACTCTTTGCGACCCTTTGGACTGTAGCCCACCAGGCTCCTCGGTCCATGGAATTTCCCAAGAAAGAATACTGGAATGGGTGGCCATTTCCTCTTCCCAGAGATTTTTCCAACCCAGGAATCAAATTTGCATCTCTTGTGTCTCCTGCACTGCAAGCGAATTCTTTACCACAGAGCTATTGAATTGGGGAAGGCCTGTCTCTGCACTTGATTTTGGTAATCCCTATTGATATTTTTCAAGTGTGTTCATCTTTGCTGCAGTATCTAATCTGCTTTTAGTATCATCAAATAGCTTCTCTTTGACAGTGATGTCTTTACAGCTATGTTTTCATCTTTCTATTTTCTCTTTAATTTATTGAATCCTATATCACCAAAGAAATACAAAAAGTACTGTTTTGGTACTCTCATCTTTTACACCATTATTCTTGTGCCAATGAGTCACATTTTCCTGTCTCTTGGCATGTGTAGAAGTTTTCTTAATTGGATGGTGTGGTAGTTTAGTCAGCAAGTCATGTCCAATTACTATGACCCTGTAGAGTAGGTTGCCATGGCCTCCTCCAGAGAATCTTCCTGACCCGGGATCAAACCTGCCTCTCCTGCATTGCAGGCAGATTTTTTACTTCTGAACCACCAGGGAAACTCTTAATTGGGTGTTGGACATTATACCTACTACATTGCTGAAAGTCTAGAATTTATTTTTTTCTTGAAAATAAGCCTGACTTTTGTTCTTGAAGTCAATTAAATTATTCTCACATCAGGTTGATTTTTCTCTAGACTTACTTTTAAGGATTGGTATTTTGATTATAAAATAGATGTTTCTTTGGAGAAAATTTAGGCTTATTATTATTATTGTTGTTGTTATTATCTTGCTTCTAGACTAGACAAATTAGGCATACTACTGTCATTGTTTTACTACTAAAATATTAACCTCCATGGAACCTTACTGAATTGCATAGGTTACTGACAGTTGACTTTCCTGTAATGTTGTTTGTATGCTTAATATCTCTGCACCTCATGTAATCTGAGAATTATTTAGCTTATATTATCAGCCCATCATTTTTTCCCTAATCTCATAAACTTTCATTGTACACATATGCAGTTTAGTGTTCTTTGAAGACTCAGAGCAATTGTTATGCAGAGTTTTTCTATATAGATTCCCCTTATATTGAACTCTGCTTGCAACTTACAACTACCTCAGTGCACCTAAACTTTAATCTCTGTATGTTCCATACCTGTGGTCAGTCACTTGAGTCGTGTCTGACTCTTTGTGACCCTATGGGCCATAGCCTGCCAGGCTTCTTCATCCATGGGATTTTCCAGTTAAGAATACTGGAGTGGATTGTGATGCTCTCTTCCAGGAGACTTTACCGACCCAGGGACTGAACCCATGCCTCCTGCATCTCCTGCATCACAGGGGATTCTTTACCTGTATGCTTAGCTCAAGGATATCACTGCCCTCTGGGATTTCTGTCTATGCACTGTGATCCCTAATGTATCTCTGAAGTGCAGTGAAGTGAAGTGAAAGTCTCTCAGTCGTGTCTGACTGTTTAAGGCCCCATGGACTGTATAGTCCATGGAATTCTCCAGGTCAGAATACTAGTGCGGGTAGCCTTTCCTTTCTCCTGGGGATCTCAACCTAGGGATCGAACTCAGGTCTCCCGCATTGCAGGCAGATTCTACATAAGTTGAGCCACAAGGGTAGCCCAAGAATACTGCAGTGGATAGCCTATCCCTTCTCCAGTGGATCTTTCCAATACAGGAATCAAACTGGGGTCTCCTACATTGCAGGTGGATTCTTTACCAACTGAGCTATTAGGGAAGCCCTAATTTGTCTCTAGGCAATTTTATTTCTCACATTACTTATTTTTCCACTTCGGGAAATTTGAAAAACTGAAGCAGTGGCACAGGACTGGAAAAGGTCAGTTTCCATATCAATCCCAAAGAAAGACATTGCCATGTTCAAACTACCACACAATTGCACTCATTTCACGTGCTAGCAAAGTGTTTTTCAAATTTTTCCAAGCAAGTCTTCAATACTGCATGAACTGAGAACTTCCGGAAATTTAATCTGGATTTAGAAAAGGCAGAGAAACTGGAGCTCAAATTGCCAACATCTGTTGGATCATAGAAAAAGCAAGAGAATTCCAGAAAAAAAACTTCTACTTTTGTTTCATTGACTATAATAAAGCCATTGACTGTGTGGATCACAACAAACTGTGGAGATTTCTTAAAGAGATGGGAATACCAGACCACCTTACCTGCCTCCTGAGAAACCTCTATGCAGGTCAAGAAGCAACAGTTAGAGCCAAACATAGAACCACGGACTGGTTCCAGATTGGGAAAGGAGTGCATCAAGGCTATATTTTCACCCTTCTTATTTAACTTCTGTATAGAGTAAATCATGTAAAATGCTGGGATGGATGAAGCACAAGGTGGAATCAAGATTTCCAGGAAAAGTATCAAAAACCTCAGATATGCAGATGACAACCTTCTTATGGCAGAAATAGAAGAGGAACTAAGGAATCTATTGACAAAAGTGAAAGACAAGAGTGAAAAAGCCAGCTTAAAACTCAACATTCAAAAATGAAGATCATGTCACCCAGTCCCATCACTTTATGGCAAATACATTGAGAAACAATGGGAAAATTATGTCAGACTTTATATTCTTGGGCTCCAAAATCACTGCAGATGGTGACTACAATCATGAAATTAAAAGATGCTTGCTCCTTGGAAGAAAAGCTATGACAAACCTAGACATCATTTTAAAAAGCAGAGACATTACTTTGCTGACAAAATTCCATCTAGTCAAAGCTATAGTTTTTCCAGTAGTCATGTACAGATGTGAGAAATGGACCATAAAGAAAGCTGAGCAGCAAAGAATTGATGCTTTTGAACTGTGGATTTGGAGAAGACTCTTGAGAGTCCCTGGGACTGTAAGGAGATCATACAATCCTGAATATTCATTAAAAGGACTGATGTTGAACCTGAAGCTCCAATAATTTGACCACCTGATGCAAAGACCTGACTCATAAGACCCTGATGCTTGGAGGGACTGAAGGCAGGAGAAGGGGATGACAGAGAAAGAGATTTTTGGATGGCATTACCATCTCAATTGACATGAGCTTGAGCCTGTTCCAGGAGATCATGAAGGACAGGGAATTCTCCCATGCTGCAGCTCACAGGGACACGAAGAGTCAGACATGACTGAGCAATTGAACAACAAAAATCCCACATTTATTGTCCTTTACTGAACTTGTTTGTATTGTGAAAATCACTTAATTTTGATACTGTTAATAACAAGTAAACACACCATTAATTGTTTGAAAAAATTTACTTTGTTTTATTTTATGTTATATGCAATTTTAATGAAGAAAGTAGTAAAGATGCTATGTGAGATATAAAATAAATGTTAAAATATGAACTCTGAAATTAGGCTGCTTATGAATCCTTAGTTTACCATTTACTTGGTCTGTACCCTGGGAATGATTAACTATGCTTTTCCTACCTTGTCATTCTAATCTGAGGCATAATATCTATTTCATAGAATTGTTGTAAAAAATAAATTATGTGTATGTGTTTAAAATAGCTGGTACATCTAACAGCTGTAAATGTAATTAGTATTATTGCCATGCACAAGGGAAAATATAAAAAAGAAATAATACAGAATTAGATTTCAATACAGAAAATATGTGAGCAAGTAACTTTGTAAGTATAATTAGTTGCATTTTTATGGTAAAAAATAAAATAACTGATAAGGCATAATAAATATCACTTCTATTGATCAGAATATGAACCAAAACTTTGTGATATAAGACAACAATGTGACCAAGAAGAACAGAAGATCACTTGTGCTTCTCTGCCGAGATAGCTAGGGTATATTTTTTCTTTAAGATTGCTGTGCCTATACAGACTGTATAAAATGTTAGATGTATAAAATCCAGATGTGTGAAAGAGACATCAAGAGTCCTGACTGAGAAATGATGCAAACTGCATTAATTCCCTGAAAAGGATTAAAGCACATATCAAAGAGCAGACGATTATGAGAAAAAGGAGCATGGTGGGGCACATATCAAAGAGCATAAGATTTTGAGACAGAGGAGCCTGGTGGGTTGCCCTTTGCTTTAAAGTCAGAGCAACTATAAATATGAAGAAAACTAAAAAAGACATCTGGGTTCATATAGGAAATAAATCTCTGAGAACAGAGAATTTGTCTATCACATGATTATTGCTCCTTCTTGGATGGTGCCCTTATTTACTTGTTATGATTATGGGGATCTGAGGTTAACTCAGTGCTTGCAGTCAGTATTTTACTTCTATTAATGAATAAAAGAAGGAAAAACTAATACTACTAAACATGTCTCCCTGGATTGGAAAGATTCACTGGAGGAGGAAATGGCAACCCACTCCAGTACTCTTACCTGGAAAATTCCATGGACAGAGCAGACTGGTGGGCACAGTCCATGGAGACACAAAGTGTTGGACACGACTGAGTGACTCAGGACTCACTCGCTCAAACATATCTTAAGGATATTATTCTTCATGAGGTACATAATTTCAAAATGCTAAACAGAAGGAAAGAGACGGGGGTGGGGTGGGGTGGAAACCTGAGCCCCCTTGCTGAAAATGAACTCTCAATAAAAGTTAAAAACAAAACAATAAGAAATGCAATGCCGAAAAGACCAATAACGTTGATGGTTAAAAATTTATTACTGATAAAATTAATCTTTAAAGAGCAACATTTCAAAGTCTTGAAATGAGTCTGAAAAAGATGTTCAAAATTATATCTGAAAGTATAACTTACATTAAAAGAGCAAAAAAGTATGAAGCAAAGTAACATGAAACTAAATTACACTAGAACAGATATCTAGATTCAATACTAATGATACTTTTGTAGCTCTTGAAATTACTGGCAAATGTTCATTTTCTGACTATGCTTAAATATTTATATAAATATATTACATCAGAGTTAACAAAATGCTGTAAAAAGAAACAAACTCTGAATAAGTTTTATCAATTATTTTATAGCTATTATTTACCACAAATAAAACTTATTAGAAACATGCCAGGCTAGAGAAATTGAAAGACACAAGTACCCCACTGTTCATTACAGCACTATTTACAATAGCTAAAACATGGAAGCACCCTAGATGTCCATCAACAGATAAATGGATAAAGAAATTATGTTATGTATATACAATGTAATATTCAGTTCAGTTCAGTCCCTCAGTTGTGTCCAACTCTTTGCAATCCCATGAATTTCAGCACACAAGGCCTCCCTGTCCATCACCAACTCCCCGAGTCCACTCAAACCCATGTCCTTTGAGTCAATTATGCCATCCAACCATCTCATCCTCTGTCATCCCCTTTTCCTCCTACCCTCAATCTTTCCCAGCATCAGGGTCTTTTCCAAAGAGTCAGCTCTTCGCATAAAGTGGCCAAAGTGTTGGAGTTTCAGCTTCAACATCATTCCTTTCAATGAACACCAAGGACTGATCTGCTTTAGGATGGACTGGTTTGCTCTCCTTGCAGTTCAAGGGACTCTCAAGACTCTTTTCCAACACCACAGTTCAAAAGCATCAATTCTTCTGCACTCAGCTTTCTTTATAGTCTAACTCTCACATCCATACATGACTACTAGAAAAACCATAGCCTTGACTAGATGGACCTTTGTTGACAAAGTAATGTCTCTGCTTTTGAATATGCTGTCTAGGTTGGTCATAACTTTCCTTCCAAGGAGTAAACATTTTTTAATTTCATGGTTGAAATCACCATCTGAAGTGAATTTGAAGCCAAAAAAATAAAGTCTGACACTGTTTCCACTGTTTCCCCATCTATTTCCCATGAAGTTATAGGACCAGAAGCCATAATCTTAGTTTTCTGAATGTTGAGCTTTAAGCCAACGTTTTCACTCTCCTCTTTCACTTTCATCAAGAGGCTCTTTAGTTCTTCACTTTCTGCCATAAGGTTGGTGGCATCTGCATATCTGAGGTTATTGATATTTCTTCCAGCAATCTTGATTCCAGCCTGTGCTTCATCCAGCCCAGCGTTTCTCATGATGTACTCTGCATAGAAGTTAAATAAGCAGGGTCACAACATACAGCCTTGATATATTCCTTTTCTAATTTGGAACCAGTCTGTTGTTCCATGTCCAGTTCTAACTGTTGCTTCCTGACCTGCATACAGGTTTCTCTCAGATGGTCTTGGATTCCCATCTCTTTCAGAATTTTTCATAATTTATTGTGATCCACAGTCAAAGGCTTTGGCATAGTCCATAGAGCAGAAATAGATGTTTTTCTGGAACTCTCTCAGTTTTTTGATGATCCAGCAGATGTTGGTAATTTGATCTCTGGTTCCTCTGCCTTTTCTAAAACCAGCTCGAACATCTGGAAGTTCACGGTTCACGTATTGCAGAAGCCTGGCTTGGAGAATTTTAAGCATTACTTTAGTAGCATGTGAGATGAGCAATTGGGCAGTAGTTTGAGCATTCTTTGGCATTGCTTTTCTTTGGGATTGAAATGAAAACTGACCTTCTCCAGTCCTATATCCACAATGGAATATTACTCAGTCATAAAAGGAACACTTGGGTTCTTTCTAATGAGGTGAATGAACCTAGAGATATTACACAGAGGGAAGTGAGTCAGAAAGAGAAAAATAAATATCGTATGCTGCTGCTGCTAAGTCACTTCAGTAGTGTTGGACTCTGTGTGACCTCATAGCTGGCAGCCCACCAGGCTCCCCCAACCCTGGGATTCTCCAAGGAAGAACACTAGAGTGAGTTGCCGTTTCCTTCTCCAATGCATGAAAGTGAAAGTGAAGTCGCTCAGTTGTGTCCAACTCTTAGTGACCTCATGGACTACAGCCCACCAGGCTCCTCTGTCCATGGGATTTTCCAGGCAAGAGTACTGGAGTGGGGTACCATTGCCTTCTCCAAAATATCGTATACTAATGCATATATATATATGGAATTTAGAAAGATGGTACTGATGAAATTATTTGCAGAGCAGCCATGGAGACACAGATATAGAGAACAGACTTATAGGCACGGGTTGGCGGGGAGGGAGAAGAGAGTGAAATGTATGGAGAGAGTAACATGGAAACTTACATTACCATATGTAAAATAGATAGACAATGGGAATTTGCTGTATGACTCAGGGATCTCACAAAGGGGCTCTGTAGCAACCTAGAAGGGTGGGGTGGGGAGGGAGATGCGAGAGAGGTTCAAGAGGGAAAGGACATATTTATACCTATGGCTAATTGATGTTTATGTTTGGCAGAAACCAACAAATTATGTTAAAATAATTATCTTTCATTAAAAAACAAATTATGTAAAAAGAAAAAAAAATGCCAGTGTAAGGGATTTCCCTGGAGATCCAGTGGTTAGGTCACTGAACTTCCACTGAAGGGGCACAGGTTTGATATCTGGTTGGGTGACTAACATCCCACGTACTACTTGGCATGGCCAAAAGCTTGTATTAAGGAATAAAAATATTTATTAAATAAATAAATTAAATAAAAATGCCAGGTTAGTTCTCTGTAAATTCTGAATATAAAAACTGGAAAAAAGATGAGGACATGAAAAACTGTAAAAATAATATAAAACACAAACATAAAACATTAATATACCACTTTTAAAATGCTCAAAAGTAACGTTAAAGTCAGTAAAAATGTGCTCAAGTAAAAATAATGGGGATAAGTGGTACAGTATTGTACCACTTACAGTATAAGTGGTACAATGCTAAGTCGTTTCAGTCATGTCCAATTCTTTGCAACCCCATAGACTATAGACCACCAGGCTTCTCTGTCCATGGGATTCTCCAGGCAAGAATACTGGAGTGGGTTGCCATTTCCTTCTCCAACAGTAACAATATCATGATAAAAGTTCTTTTTTCTAAATAATCACTAAGAGACATAGTTCCAGTCAACAAGAGAAAAGTACAAAGGAGGAATCATTTGACCTACTATACAACTGAAATATAAAATAACACTGACTTCCCTGGTGGCTCAGATGGTAAAGAATCTGCCTGTAGTGTGGGAGACCTGGTTTTGATCCCTGGGTTGGGAAGATCCCTGGAGGAAGTCATGGCAACCCATTCTAGTTTTCTTGCTTGAAGAATCCTCATAGACAGAGGACACTGGCAGGCTATGGTCCATGGGGTTTCAAAGAGTCAGACATGACTGAGCAACTAAGCACACAAACAAGCAAGAAAAGAATTTATTTTAAAAAATTGATCTTAAATACTATGACAAATATACAATGCACATAAATCACCAGTGTTAGTCTCAAAGATACATATTTAACATGTACACAGAAAAAGTGAAAAAACCAATAGCATAATTGAGAAATACTTCAGGTTGGCAGCTGATCTGCAGAATAATAAAAATAGTTGGAAAAATTAATTACATTGATGATCAGGGATATTCAATTTTATATTTGAAAATTCAAATATTCATATAATCAAAAAGATAATATAATACCATTATATACCTATGATATTTATTTAAAATAGTCTAAAATACTAACTTTTAATGCTGAGTGCTGAAGAATTGATGCATTTGAATTGTGGCATTGGCGTAGACTCTTGAGAGTCCCTTGGACTGTAGGACATCAAACCAGTTAATCCTAAAGGAAATCAGTCCTGGATATTCATTGGAAGGACTGATGCTGAAACTGAAGCTCCAATACTTTGGCCACCTGAGAAAGACCTGATGCTGGGAAATATTGAAGGTAGGAGGAGAAGGGTACAAGAGAGGATGAGTTCACTGTATGGCATCACCGACTCAACAGACATAAACTCCTCCAGCAAGCTCCAGGAGTTGGTGATGGACAGGGAAGCCTGGCATGCTGCAGTCCATGGGGTCTCAAAGAGTCAGACATGACTGAGCAACTTAACTGAACTGATAGATGTCCAAGTGTCACTCTAAATAATTCAGTTATAGAAAATACCAACTTTAGGTATTAGGGTGCATTATTGAGTAATATCTTAAGTTATATACACTAAGTATGCAGTTTTCTCCAAAAATTAAAAATAGAAATACCATATGATCCAGCAATTCCACTTATGGCTATTTTTTCAAAGCCTGTATCAAGAGGTGAATGGATAAGATGTGGTATCCATGGATTATTGCTCAGCCATAAAGAAAAATAAAATCTTGTCATTTGTGACAACATGGAAGGACCTAGAGGGGATTATGCCAAGTAAAATATGTCAGAATGAAAAATACAGTATGATCTCATTTGTATGTGGAAACTGAAAGCCAAAACCAATGAACCAAAATAATGAAACAGTAATGTAGTCATAGATACAGAGAACAAAGAAGTGGTTGCCAGAGAGGAGAGGGGTATGGTGATGAGAAAATTAAGTGAGAGAGAGTAAGATTTACAAACTTCTCTTACAAAATAAATGAGTTTTGGGGATGAAATGAGCACCATGAGAATATAGTCAGTGAGAACTGTCCTTTGGGCAGCTGGAATAAAAAAGAGCAGGAGAAATATAAAAGAATAAAAAATAGAATTTTAAGAGCCTTTTCAGAGAGAAATTCTCTATATTAGAAGTAAAGAGAGTAACACATTTCAGTTACACAAGGGGGAAATGATTTATCATGAACTTCTTATCCTACATACAGAGTTTCAAAAAATCCTGACATGCAAGTCATGAAATATCTAGGGTAATATTGATCTCCTATGACTAGCAGAATGAGCAGATGTGAGAAAACAGAATTCTTAAAGACAATGACATAAGAACAGATGTGAGAACTAAATGTGCAGTTCCTTACTCAACCCAGACTGAGTTGTGTGAAAGGGGGAGTGATCCTGATGGTGGACACTGAGGTAATTGGCTTACAACAATTCATTAAGTTCTACCTCTGTTGAGGGTGTTATTCTATACATGTGAGTTTTCACAAAATAAATAAATGAATACATAAAGTAACAAATAGATGAAAATATTTAATGAAGAAACTTACATATAAATATGGAATATATAGATACATTCAGAGCATATAGATAAAACGGTAGATGAAATACTTAATCTATACAACCAAACAACACTTTGGTGTCCAGGATGACATCCAGGTCCAGGTCTTCAGGGATTCAGATCAGAGCCTGCAACACCAACACAGGTGATGGAGGCCCTGAGAGGTGCAGAGTCAGACAGAGGAGGGCTCCCTGGGGAGGGAGTGCAGGACCCAGAAGACCTCCCAGGATCTAGACTTGGCTTTGGAGCTCAGATCTACAGAGCACAGGGCCTGTTTGCTGCTCTTTGCTAAGGGCATTGTCTCTTAGTGGGAAGTGTTTAGAAATATCCCACAGAAGCAAGTATACCTGGGCATCTGGCTGGCAACCTCAACTGATAGGTTCCTTGAACAGTGAGACTCAGGCAGAGGAACAGGTGACTCTGGGATCCAGGACTGAAAGCTTGGGTCCCCCCCCCCCACCCTTGCCCTTCCCTCTAGGCCCTGGGAGGGGCAGGAGGTCAGATGACACAGTGGGTAGGAGAACATGCCCACCCATCCCACACTCAGTACAACTGGTCCTGAAACCTGAGCATTGGAAATGGGCAGATACCTGGAGTCTCTGCTTTCTCTAATAATCATTTCTAACCCCCTGCCAAACTTTTCTAAAGATTATGATTTTAAAGTGGTATATTGTTGTTGTAATAAAAAAGGACATTTTACCTGTTTAGCATATTACAACATGGAAATCTGAGAGAAGACACTGCTTTTTAAACTGTAATATATCAAAACATGTTATTAATGACAGAACTGGAAAAAAAAAATAAAAGGAACATGAGTAATTTGAATCCTGCCACTCATGCCAAGTGTGCTGCTCATTTGCTTCAGTCATGTCTGACTCTGTGCAACCCTATGGATTATAGCCCACCAGGCTCCACAGTTGCTGGGATTCTCCAGGCAAGAATGCTGGAGTGGATTGCCATTTACTTCTCCAGGGGATCTTCCTTACCCAGGGAACGAACATGAGTCTGTTGTGTCTCTGGCACTGGCAGGCAGGTTCTTCACCACTAGCACCACCTTCCCAACTGCACACGGCACTAAATTGCATTCTAGTATTCTTTAGTTGGAGTTGTACACAAACAGAGAAGAATCTACAGAACCTCCAACTTCAGCTTGAGAGATGGTGCCCTGAGGTGACCCAGGATCCCAGGGCTCCAGAACCTAAGGGAGACCAGACTCGGGCACCCCCCATGCTTGCTGGGACCCTCAGGACCAGGGAGCACCTACAGGTATGTGGAGCTGCCAGGTGACCCCCTGCCTGCATGAGCTCTGGGCATTGATGTCTCCTTCACTCTGTTCCCAGGAGCCCAGGACTGGAGAGGGCAAGGCAGCCCCAACCTCTCTGCAGCTGATGATGAACTAGGGGTGCCCCCTGCTGCCTTTAGGGGTTTGGAGGGCAGAGCTGAGTCCTTCAGAGAGAGATGAGGATACCCCTGGTGGGGATCTTCAAAGAGAACACACTGGAACAGCAGCTCCTGGACTCCTGCACACGGTGGCCCCACAGTGCACCTAGCCTCTGGAGGAGCCAGCCCAGAAACCTCGGGGTTGTCTGTGGATGGGACCTGTGCCCTGGGAAGTCATGCTCAGGGCATCCTCCATTTATCTGTATGGATTATTACCACCTCTTGTCTGACACATGCATATGGCAAAAAAGTCTAATTAACACTGCACAGTCTCTTCACATTCCCTCTTATGCCATCAACATAGCTCCTCCCCAGATTCGGTTCATGTTCCCTTTAGTTGGCTGGAGATGGTGCAGAGATCAATGTTCTCAGCTTTTGATCTCTTAAGTGGATAAGTGAAAACCCAGGGCAGGGTCTGAGTATGAATGCTCTGGACCCCTGACCCGCCCATGTCAGTGAGACGAGTCCTCAGTCATGAAGCAAGGGGTCCCTGCTCCATGTTCATGTCTGGAAGTACTAGTAGCTCCAGAGTTCCAGACCCTGCCCTTCATTATAAGGCAGTCTCTTGCTGGGAGTCAGCATGAGGAGCTCCACCCTTGGCAAAGGTCATGAGGAAGGAGGCTCGACATACGCAAAGGCGGGATAGAGCCTCAGGAGTCCCCCTGGAAATTCTCGAGCATCTACCCCCATAACCAGAGCCTGCCTACTTTACTACTTTGTGCTTTCACCTACACCTCTGACTTTACAGGGGGCTGTCCCCCACCACCTTTTTCGGAGAAGGAGTTAACTTAGAGCTCCAGTTAATAATAATTCCTGGGCGTGACAGGAGTGTTCCAAACTTACAAACTCTTCTGAAGGTTCTCTAGCCTGTCTGACAGGCTTGTCCAGCCACATGTGATTACTCACAGCCTCCCAACTGTGAGAGGCACGAGATGCTTTAAACCTTCTAAAAACAGGTTTTTTAGAGAAGTTAGAAAACTATTAGTATAGTATAGTGGGCTGATTAGAAATTGTATTGGTGAAGGGTTTTTCATTTGTTGAGCCAATGTTTTCTGCTAAGTCTCCACATCCCCTGCCTTTATACACATTAATGAATATATAGAAGAAATAAGTATTAACCTTTGATATTAATCACGTTAGACCTTAAGCTAAGTAAATTCTTTCCTTAATTAAAACCCACTACACCCTCACCCTATAGAAATGTAACTTTATCTGGTACCTTTGGAAGGTGGTGTCTGTTTTAAGAATAATCACCCCTGGAGAAATAAGTGTTGACCAACCACTGTCACAAGGAGAGGGTCATAAATTGTCAGCAGGCCCCCTGGCCAGAAGATGATGTAACACCCCTAAGACCTCTGTATACATCTGTATGAAACACCTGACTTTAATAAAAGTCAGGACTGCTGACCCTGGGTGACTTTTGTATAACATCTCAGTGTATAAAAACAGACCCTGGAAAATAAAGAATTGGGATCAGTTCCTCGAAATACTGGTCTCCTCATGTCATTCTTTTTCTCAACCTCTGGCTGAGTTTCCATCTGGAGAGCGGAGGCCCGCCAAGCTTACTAATTTTGCCTGGGCTTCTAAGATTCGACCGGGGAGGCCTCAGTGTTTCCTCTCCTTTAGGAGAATGGAAGGACGCCTGTGGCCTATGTAAGTGGTGCAAACTTCTTGTCTTGAAGTTTTATTGGTTTTCCGCGTAAACCAAGCTACTCAGCCTCTTTTCTCCACTGAATTTTCCTGCTGAGCTATCCTCATTCTATTACTCTTTATATCTCTAATTAATATCTAATTAAAGCCAGTGTATTCACCAATGCCGTCTCTCCTTCGAATTTCCCTGGATCCACGGGGGCTGGACCCCAGCAGTCTCTGTGGTCACAGAACCTATGGCAGCAGCTACTGGGAGGATTAATGGCCAACTTTGGCACCGTCTTTAGTGTGAAAGTTACCTCTGGACCCTCATTGCTCTAACAGCTCACAGAGAGTTGTGTAGCTTCATGTAGACAATACAGGTCACATCCATCAGTGCAGATGTCAGAGCATAAAACTAGGGCACAAACTGATAAGAATCAGGAACGTGTGTTATTGTATTGGGTAACATTACCATAAGCCTTTCAACTGATGAAACCCTGCAGTGCACACCCAAGGGACAGTGGCAACTAAGAACTCAAAGTAAAACTTGATTGTTAGTTTGATGACCATGACTCTTATTGAAAATCTCCTACCTGTGTGTTTAGAGATGGTCTATGCTTTCTCTGTGCTTTTTCTAAGGAGTTGTCCCACTAAACAGGCCCTTGTGACTATAGACAGCCACTGACTCAGTGGACATCCACACACTTTATAGAAAACAAATATTTATAGAAAAATATAATATTATTGATAGTAGCTGTATTTAAATGATAGGGATTCTGTATTATCAAATCTTGTATATTTGATTTTCTTTAAGACAAATGATTAGTGAATTAATACAATAGCATATTTCTCTCAGGATTGAATTCAGTCCTCTAACAGAGTTTACTTTTAATCAAGTACAAAGTCTCATAGAAAACATGATGTAGTAGCAGCAACTGTGGATCCTGGAGGAAGAATGATTTGGGAAAAATCAAGAGACAATGACAATTTAGCAGGAGTTCAAAATAAGCAGGAGGAGTCATGGGTCTCTTTCATTGAATGGTAGCTTTTACAATTTTCCTTTTATTAGACTGAATATTTCCTTTTGATTAGGTTTCTCTTAGCTGGAGGACAAAGCTCTGTTTTCATTTCCTTCCTCTTCTCCTTTGCTTTCCTTCCTCCTCTGAAGAGAATGGATGAACACAAATTCAGCTCATACTCATTAACCTCCCACAGCCATACACACCACCCCGCGTCTACATGAAGAGAAACCCCCCTGAATGTTTACAAAGCAGCCTCACCAGTGTTGTAACAGCTATTCTGTGCCCCTCTAGATCTAACTGAGGACCTGCCAAGCAACCCACCTTGTGATAGGACAGAAGAGACTCCGTATATCTCCAAGGCAAGCTGTTTTGTTTGTTTGTTTGTTTTTTTCTGGTCTGAGATAGAAATATTGTTTCATTTCTCTTTCAGTAGAATTAAGTTATGAGTCTTTGAGGGTGTTTGCTACAGTTAGAGATGATTCCCTTGGTTGAGATAATGTGGAGTGAGTCTTTTATGGAATCATGATGCCTCAGTCCACAGGATATTAAAATTGCTAGCATCCATTACACCCTGTAGAGTACAGAGTTCTCTCTCCTGCAGCAACATTTCCTCTAGGAAAAGAATTCTGCAATTTCCAATGCAAATGGACTTGGGAGTTCCATCCTCCAGGCACAGGTCTTGCCTTCCATCCTGACATCCTGAGCACCAGTGCTCTCGTCTTGCTGGGTTCCCTGGACTCCACCACTGTTCCTCATCAGGTTTTCTACTGTCACCAAATGAACCAAACACTGTGCATCCTTGTGTCTTCTCACAGTGTCTTCCCTTCGGTACTTGCTGGTGGCCCTTCCAGAATGTGAAAGCAGTAGGTATTCTAGAGTCATTCACTTGGGCAGAAAAAGCTGTGTAGATGGGGAATTTGGGGTTTTCTCACTGGTTTTAGGGCAGACACACACTGATTCCAAATTCCTGCTGGGAATGAGTATAGAGGCCCTGGCGGTAAAAGTAGCTTGCAAGTAGAATAATGTGGCCAGTACTATAGTTCCAGGAAGAAGCTGTATTATGGTTAATAATGTAGGTTTGTGTCCATTGGACTAGGTATGTCTCTATGTGTAATGAAGAGTGTGATTCTTTGTGTGCATGTGACTATTTTGTGTTGTGTTTTTCTCGGTTTATGTTACCCTAAATGTCACTGTTACTGGTGTCATCTTCCCCCTAAAAATTCCCATCACCATTGTACCATGAATGAGTATGTGTATAAGAATCAAACAAAGTATACACATTCGCTGTAGGATTTGACTTTATAGTGAGAAAAAACCTTTAACCTGGAAGACAAATTAAATCATTACCCAGGAAAATATTTACAGGATTCTTTTAATTTTTATTAATATTTTTATTGTCTCTGCTGGGTCTTGATTGCTGCACAGGCTTTTCTCTGCTCGTGAAGAGTGAGGGCAACTCTGTAGCTGTGGTGCATAGACATCACTTTGGAGGCTTCTTTTGCTGCAGAACATGACTTTTAGGGCTCTCGGGCTGCAGTGGTTTTGGCACACAGGCTCAGTAGCTGCAGCTCTTGGGCTCTAGGGCACAGGCTCAGTAGTTGTGGGTCACTAGCTTAGTTGCTCCAGGGCATGTGGAATCATTCCAGACCAGGGATTGAGCCTGTAACTCCTGCATTGGCAGGTAGATTCTTAACCACTGAGCCACCAGGGAAGCCCTATAGGCTTCTTAATGAGCAAAACTGTGTTTCAGAAGCTCCCTTACTGGGTCAATCACACCTTCATTTAATAGTAAATCTTACCCCTTAGTAGGTCTTCTGGCTTTTTGATTGATCATGATTCATCACTATGCCTCTTCCCTCATTCAAACTGTTTCCTATTCCAGCCTCCGAATGAGTCCTCCCCCCTCACCCAAGGCACCTAGTGCTACTGGGGAGACTCCTTCCTTCTTCTGGGAGCCCCTGGTGGTACCCACATGACACACCCAGATCTAGAGGAATCTGAAAAAGGAGGAGCCTCCAGGCATAGATGGAGGAAGTTCAGTACAGCTTTGCCTCTTACGCTTTGAAGTGTCCAGTCAGTCCTGTTAATTCAAACCAACATGTTGCTCTGCATGTCTCTAGAACTTTCCCACATTGCAACTAAAATTTTACAACTATTTAACAGACCCTCCCAATGTAAACCTCCTTCCAGCTCTTGGAATTACCCTTCCACTCTCTGCTCCTCTTGAGTTTTCCTTTGGATACCACAGGTAAATGGAATCGTGTGCTGTTTGTCTTACTGTGACTGGCTAATTTCACTCTTAACTATATCCTTCCACTTCATTTATTGCTGCAAATGACAGGATTTCCTTCATTTTTAAAGACTGAATCACATTCCAGTGGATGTATATGTCACATTTTCTTTATTGATTTGTCTGCCCATGGACACTGGACAGTGTTTCCATCTTGGTTGTTGTGCACAATGTGGCAATGGATAAGAGACTAGATATTTCCTGGAATATTCTAGCTTTGTATCCTTTGGACATAAACTCAAATAAGTGATTGCTGGATCTTATGATAATTTTTGGATCTTAATAAGTTTTGGAGGGACTTCCAAAGTGTTCCATCATGTGTATGTCATTTTCCATTCCCATCAACAAGGTACAAAAGTTGTACTTCTCCACATCCTTGCTAATATCTGTTTTTTTTTATTTATAATACATACTTGAAAGGTGATATCTCCTTTGGACTTGATTTCTGTTTCACTGATACTTAGTGATTTTGAGCACTTTTCTTATGCATATTGATCATTTCTATGAAGAAATGTTATTGAAGGTTTTTACAGATGTGAGAGTTGGACTATAAAGAAAGCTGAGCAATGAAGAATTGATGCCTTTGAACTTTGGTGTTGGAGAAGACTCTTGAGAGTCCCTTGGACTGCAAGGAGATCCAATCAGTCCTGAATGTTCATTGGAAGAACTGATGTTGAAGCTGAAACTCCAAAACTTTGGCCACCTGATGCAAAGAACTGACTCATTTAAAAAGACCCTGATGCTGGGAAAGATTGAAGGCAGGAGGAGAACGGGATGATAGAGGATGAGATGGTTGGATGGCATCACCAACTCAATGGACATGAGTTTGAGTAAACTCCAAGAGTTGGTGATGGACAGGGAGGCCTGGCGTGCTGCAGTCCATGGGGTCACAAAGAGTTGGGCACGAATGAACAACTGAACTGACTGACTGAAAATTCAGTTATTTGCCTGCTGTTGTTTTGAAGTTGAGCTGTAGTAGTTTCTTTGAAATTCTGGATATAGGCCTCTTATTCAGATACAAATTTTGCAGGTACTTCCTCTCATTCTATAGGTTGCATTGTTGTTGATTGTTGAGACTGTCCTTTCTTCACTTGGTAAATTTAAACCTTGGCAGAGAACACTTGGCCACACATGGGTCAATTTATTTGCAATTCCCTTCTTATGTTTCACTGGTCTCTCTTCCTCTTTTGTTTCTGGTACAACACTGTTTTGACTGTTGTGGCATTCTTATATGATTTGAATTCATGAAGCCTTATAGCCCCATTGTTCTTTGCTCTCAAGATTTTTTCTCTTTGGGTTTCTTTTAGGCTCCATAAGTATTAGTATTTTGACTTTCTGTTTGTTTGTTTGTCTGTTTTCATTTCTATAAAATTGAAATGAGATTTTGTGAATGGTTTCAATATATATGTACATCACTTTAAGTTGTATAAGAAGGTCAACAGCACTAAATATTCCAGTCTATGAATATGGTATGTCATTCCATTTACTTGTCTCTTCTTTCTTTCAACAGTGTCCTATGGTTTTCAGTGCACGAATCTTTCACTTCCTAAGGAGCCTTTTATGCTGCCTTGTTTGAGTCATCTGAGTCAGGGACAGGAAGATGGGCTCATGAAGAGAGGGAATGTCCTCCCTCCCCTCTGTACCTGCCCTCTGGTTACTTGTAGTACAGGTGTGCAGGGCCATGCCCTTCACCTCTGCCTACAAGTGAGCCTCTGACTGGGAATTTTCTTTGAATCTGAGTGTTCACCTTACTATTGAAATATCCACAAGCACTCTCCCAATGCCTGGCCTGTGTCCAAGAGCCTCAGGTATACCTACATATGAATAAGCATATCAGACCATCAAGTCTTTTGCAATAAAGAAAAACCAGAAAACAGTTCAGTGCCTTTTCCTTATCTTTGGAGCTCTTAGAGCTGAATGTTCCAGTGTAGTAGCCACTACTCAGATCAGCCTATTTATAATGAGCATACTTCAAGCAATAATAAACATGTTATCTTAAAAAAAAAAAAAAACCCAAAACACACAATTACTTGGTCACACTAGTGATATTTCAAGTGTGTCCATAAATGTTGAAATTTCAATTTCATAAGCTTGAAAGTAAGAGCTATATTGAGCATGTGGAAATGTAAGGTTGAAAGGTGATTCTCTCAGCATCTCTCTGTCATGTGAAATTTTGCAACTGTGATCAACATCTTGTGGAAGGCCTCTGACTCCACCAAGCACAGGAAGGTCTGTGAACCTGGAGGGAAGACCAGAGAGATGCTTTGTGAGCCAAGAAGAGGAGGAGAGATGGATGGGTCAACTTGTATAATGACTGTATTATTGCTCATGTTTGTCTTTCTACAGAATGTATTCTAGAGAGTACTAGCAGCAGTGATGTAGAAGAGAACTAGGTAGGGCACAGTTCTCAGGGAGAGTAGGATTAAAGGGAGAGGGTTCCTGAACTACTCAGCTTATACTTGCTTCTTTGGAGATAAAATAGGTGAATATGAACTGAGGATTTAAATTGGAGGGAGATGGTTTCTGGACCACCTGAGAGATAAAAGAAGGTGGATATAAACTGAAGAAGAAGAAGGGAATATGTGTAAAGTTGTGATTTGTTCCTCATATTTTAATGAAATAATAGGACTATGTGTCCATGTGTTTTGTTGTGTTGTGCCTATAGTCATCTCTTGTTATAGACAACTCTTGCTTTTACGTTTACAAATGTCCTTTCTCACAAGACTCCTCTTTCTTTGTCCTTTCATTGACAAATATGAAAGAGTGGCTTATTATCAGTGCCTTCAGGGTCTTATATAAGGGACTTTGGGTTCATGTTTAAATTCTACTATGATGGCCATTCCTTAATGGGACCAAAAGTCTAATAGTTACTTGACACTGCAGACCAAGTTCTTGCAGTGAGTGTCAGGTTCTGGGTGAGACATGAACTCTCTACCTCTGCATTTTCAGGACTTGTAGATTCCTCTCACATTTGTCATAATTGTTTATTCCTCATGTAAAGGGTGTTCTTGGAGTTGGATAAGTCAAAGCACACAGGCTCTGGCGCCCCAGCCTGGACTGTCTCCTGGAGCTCATCTCAGCTCCAACCCAAGGATGTTGTGCTGAAGGTGCTTTCAGGTGAGAGCAGTCCATGTCCAGCTGCCCCTAGAGACCAACATGGCCACAGATTGTAGAAAATTTGAAGGATCCACTGGCTTTCTTAACACATTTGCACTCACAGCCCTGCTGACCTGGTCTCCTGGGACTGACCAGACCTAGGTCAGAGGCCCAGAGCAGCAGAACCCAGGATCACTGTTCTCCTAGAACCCAATGCTCCATCCAGACAGCCCTGCCCCTGCTCCCCACACCCCAGTCCTGCCCACCCTGTGACCTTTACTCAAGCTTTCCCAGGTTTCATTCCTCCCAGTCCTTCCAAGGTTGGGGTAAACCCTGGATGGTGCTGCGTGTATATGAGGCTTCCCTATTTGTAAAACCCTTGTGGCATCACTTCAGACTAAGATAATTTGGACATGCTTCTTTAATTATAATATTGTTTTCATCCTCCCTAAGGGGCTAAGAGACTTAAGCAGTTATTTTGAGAATTAAGTTTCTCCCAGTTATCTAAAGTTACCTCAGGCACAGAATACTTGTTACCTGAAGTTGTTTGTGTATCTAGGCTGTTGTGGAAAGTGATGCAGTGAATTCAGGACTGCAGCTATCTTTTTGTGATACTGATTTAATTTCCTTTGTATATATATCGAGAACCCAGTTTATAGAATCATATGATATAATTTTTATACTTTTATAAGGAACTTTTTATTGTTTTCCACAACATAGACACACAATTTACATTCCCACCAACAGTGTACAAAGGTTCCAGCTCCCCACATCATGGCCTAACCTGTTCTTTCCCTTTATAATATACAACCTAACAGGCATGAGGTATTGATTTACTTTGCCCTGATGATTAGTGAGGCTGAAAACCTTTTCCTTTGTATGCTAGCCATTTGTATTGTTGTTCCTGAAACATCAGTTTAATTCTTTGCACATTCCTCAACTCCCTTATTTACTCTTTTTAATATTTTGTTTTGCATATGAGCTATGGTATTTTATGTATTTTGAGTATGAGCTCCTTATCTGATATATGGCTTGTAATTTTTCTGTAGATTATCTTTTCATCTGACTGACTTATTGAAGACACTACACTTTTCCGATTTCATTGTCTTAGAACATTGATGAATTTCATTTGACCATGTATCTGTGAGTTTTATTGGGGCTCTTTATTCTGGTCTTTAGGGCTATGTAGTTCCATGTCAGTATCATACAGCTTTGATTCCTATATCTTTGTAATGTGTTTTGAAATCAGGAGATGAGATATTTTGATCTTTGTTTTCAAGATTATTTTGTCTATGTGGAGTCCTTAGTAGTTTCATATATATTTTTGGATTTGTTTTTTCCATTTCTATGAAAATGATGTTAATATTTTAATTAGTGTTGCAATGAAGTTTTACTTAGCTTTGAGTAGTGTGGAAATCTCAACGGTACTAAGTCTCCAGTCTATGAGCATGATCTGTCATTTCAATTCCTCGTGCATTCCTTATGGCATTCTCTCAGTGGGGTGTGTAGTGTTCAGTGTGCTGGTCATTCTCTCTGAAGGCTCTGTGTCCCTCCCTCCCTGATCTCAGAATCAGTGGTGGAGGGATGGGCTCGTGAGGAAATGCAATGTCCCTCCCTCCCTCGTCACCTCATTTCTGATGATGTTCAGCACAGGTGCCCTGGGCCCTGTGTCCATACCTGTCCCCTCAAGTGGAACATCTGGAAAATCCTCTAAAATCTGGATGTTGACATTGTTGTTTCAGTGTCTCAAAGGCTCATGAGTACCTGAAATGTATACACGAGCCCAGGAAATACCTACAAATGAATAATCAAATAAGGCCAGCCAAATACACTGCAAAACCTGTTGAGCTACACTTTATAGGCCTGCAAGCCTTGCCCTTTGCCTGGACTTGAGACCAAAGAAAGATTCCAGAGTAGACAGAGATATCAAAGGTTTAATAGATGGGATTTCTTACATATCTGAAGTAAAACGGTCCCGGTGATGAAAGGTTGTTGCTGAACCATGAAAAGACACTGGGATTCTTGGCCTCTCAGTGCAGTTCAGTTCAATCACTCAGTCGTGTCCGACTCTTTGCAACCCTATGAATCACAGCACACCAGGCCTCCCTGTCCATCACCAACTCCTGGAGTTCACCCAGACTCAGGTCCATCTAGTTAGTGATGTCATCCAGCCATCTCATCCTCTGTCATCCCCTTCTCCTCCTGTCCCCAATCCCTCCCAGCATCAGAGTCTTTTTCAATGAGTCAACACTTTGCATGAGGTGGCCAAAGTACTGGAGTTTAAGCTTTAGCATCATTCCTTCCAAAGAAATGCCAGGGCTGACCTCCTTCAGAATGGACTGGTTGGATCTTTTTGCAGTCCAAGGGACTCTCAAGAGTCTTCTCCAACACCACAGTTCAAAAGCATCAATTCTTCGGTGCTCAGCTTTCTTCACAGTCCAACTCTCACATCCATACATGACCACTAGAAAAACCATAGCCTTGACTAGACGGACCTTTGCTGGCAAAGTAATGTCTCTGCTTTTCAATGTGCTATCTAGTTTGGTCATAACTTTCCTTCCAAGGAGTAAGCGTCTTTTAAATTCATGGCTGCAGTCACCATCTGCAGTGACTTTGGAGCCCAAAAAAATAAAGTTTGACACTGTTTCTGCATCTATTTCCCATGAAGTGATGGGACCCAATGCCATGATCTTCGTTTTCTGAATGTTGAGTTTTAAGTCAACTTTTTCACTCTCCTCTTTCATTTTCATCAAGAGGCTTTTTAGTTCCTCTTCACTTTCTGCCATAAGAGTGGGTATCATTTGCATATCTGAGGTTACTGATATTTCTCCTGACAATCTTAATTCCAGCTTGTGATTCTTCCGGCCCAGCGTTTCGCATGATGTACTCTTCATATAAGTTAAAAAAGCAGGGTGACGATATACAGCCTTGATATACTCCTTTTCCTATTTGGAACCAATCTGTTTTTCCATGTCCAGTTTTAACTGTTGCTTCCTGACTTGCATACAGGTTTCTCAAGAGGCAGGTCAGGTGGTCTGGTATTCCCATCTCTTGAAGAATTTTCCACAATTTATTGTGATCCACACAGTCAAATGCTTTGGCATAGTCAATAAAGCAGAAATAGATGTTTTTCCGGAACTCTCTTGCTTTTTCGATGATCCAGATGGAGTACCCATCATGGTCAACAAATGAGTTTGAAAAGCAGTACTTGGATGCAATCTCAAAAACGACAGAATGATCTCAGTTCGTTTCCAAGGGAAACCATTCATTATCACAGTAATCCAAGTCTATGCCCCAACCAGTAATGTTGAAGAAGCTGAAGGTGAATGGTTCTATGAAGATCTACAAGACCTTTTAGAACTAACACCCAAAAAGATGTCCTTTTCATTATAGAGGACTGGAATGCAAAAGTAGGAAGTAAAGAAACACTTGGAGTAACAGGCAAATTTGACGTTGGAATACAGAATGAAGCATGGCAAATACTAATAGAGTTTTGCCAAGAAAATGCACTAGGCATAGCAAACACCCTCTTCCAACAATACAAGAGAAGACTCTACACATGGACATCACCAGATGGTCAACACTGAAATCAGATTGGTTATATTCTTTGCAGCCAAAGATGGAGAAGCTCTATACAGTCAACATAAAGAAGACCAGTAGCTGACTGTGGCTCAGATCATGAACTCCTTATTGCCAAATTCAGACTGAAATTGAAGAAAGTATGGAAAACCCCCAGACCATTCAGGCATGACCTAAATCAAATCCCTTATGATTATACAGTGGAAGTGAGAAATAGATTTAAGGGACTAGATTTGACAGATAGAGTGCCTGATGAACTATGGACTGAGGTTTGTGACATTGTACAGGAGACAGGGATCAAGACCATCCCCATGGAAAAGAAATGCAAAAAAGCAAAATGGCTGTCTGGGGAGGCCTTACAAATAGCTGTGAAAAGAAGAGAGATGAAAAGCAAAAGAGAAAAGGAAAGATATAAGCATCTGAATGCGGAGTTCCAAACAATAGCAAGAGATAAGAAAGCCTTCCTTAGCAATCAATGCAAAGAAACAGAGGAAAACAACAGAATGGGAAAGACTAGAGATCTCTTCAAGAAAATTAGAGATACCAAGGGAACATTTCATGCAAAGATGGGCTCGATAAAGGACAGAAATGGTATGGACCTAACAGAAGTAGAAGATATTAAGAAGAGGTGGCAAGAATACACAGAAGAATTGTACAAAAAAGATCTCCATGACCCAGATAATCACGATGGTGTGATCACTCACCTAGAGCCAGACATTCTGGAATGTGAAGTCAAGTGGGCCTTAGACAGCATCACTCTGAATAAAGCTAGTGGAGGTGATGGAATTCCAGTTGAGCTATTTCAAATCCTGAAAGACGATGCTGTGAAAGTGCTGCACTCAATATGCCAGCAAATTTGGAGAACTCAGCAGTGGCCACAGGACTGGAAAAGGTCAGTTTTCATTCCAATCCCAAAGAAAGGCAATGCCAAAGAATGCTCAAACTACCGCACAATTGCAGTCATCTCACAAGCTAGTAAAGTAATGTTTAAAATTATACAAGCCAGGCTTCAGCAATATGTGAACCATGAACTTCCAAATGTTCAAGCTGGTTTTAGAAAAGGCAGAGGAACCAGAGGCCAAATTGCCAACATCCACTGGATCTTGGCCTCTAGAGGAGAAGAATTCAATCCAGGGCCAGAGATGAGGCTTGATCACTCAGAGCTTTTGTGCAATGAAGTTTTATTAAAGTATAAAGGAGATAGAGAAAGCTTCTGACATAGGCATCAGAAGGGGGCAGAAAGAATACCCCCCTGCTAGTCTTCAGCTGGATGTTATATAGTCACTGCTACTGCTACTGCTACTAAGTCGCTTCAGTCGTGTCCGACTCTGTGCGACCCCATAGACAGCAGCCCACCAGGCTCCGCCGTCCCTGGGATTCTCCAGGCAAGAACACTGGAGTGGGTTGCCATTTCCTTCTCCAATGCATGAAAGTGAAAAGTGAAAGTGAAGTCGCTCAGTTGTGCCCGACTCTTCGTGACCCCATGGACTGCGGCCCACCAGGCGCCTCCGTCCATGGGATTTTCCAGGCAAGAGTACTGGAGTGGGGTGCCATTGCCTTCTAGTCTGTTAATGAAAGAAGAGAATGTCTTAAAACTCAGAATGGCACCAGACCCCTCATCCATAAGATGTATTTTGGGATAATCCTGGCACCAGATGCAACAACCCGGGCCATAAAACGACTGACCAGAATCTTCTAGAAAAGCAGAGTACCATACAAATAGCATAGTTTACATAGATTAGGGGAAGAATGTCTTAATATAACATAATGGTTTGTTAAGTAGGTTCTGAGCCATTAGGCAGAACCGATTTTAAGACAGAGTTTGGGGTAAATGCATAGTACATTAACATAGCTTAAGACAAATATTTCCATAAGAAGAATGCATTGGTTAACTCAAGGTTTGAGAATAGTTAACTTCAAGTGAAACCAGGGGTCATTATGGCAACACAGTATTTTAAGAGAAATCTCCTTTTAAATTTGTATAGAGAAGGGGAATGGCACCCAACTCCAGTACTCTTGCCTGGAAAATCCCATGGACGGAGGCGCCTGGTGGCCTGCGGTCCATGGGGTCGTGAAGAGTTTGACACGACTGAGCGACTTCACTTTCACTTTTCACTTTCATGCATTGGAGAAGGAAATGGCAACCCACTCCAGTGTTCTTGCCTGGAGAATCCCAGGGACAGGGGAGCCTGGTGGGCTGCCGTCTATGGGGTCGCACAGAGTCGGACACGACTGAAGTGACTTACCAGCAGCAGCAGAGAAGGGGAAAAAATATATATATCATTAGTTTGTTTCCTCTTGCCGCTTAAGAGAGAGAGAAAAATTTCTGACACTTGCAGCCTATTTCCTCCGTTTGGAGACCCCTAGCCTTCCTGCCTGTTACCTTCTCAGAGAGAAACCCACTGTGGATAGCAGGGGACAGGCAGAAGAGCAGCTGCAGCATTCTCTACTCTGGAGGAATAAGGAGTCTACCAGTTACAGTGGGAATGAACAGCAGGTTGGCTCATTGGTTACCATGGAAACCCGAAGAGAGCCACATCCCTCTTGGCTCCTCAGGCTAAATACTCTCAAGGGGCAGAGGTCTTTTCTTTGTTAATCTATCAGCCATCCTGAAATGGCCAGAAAATGCAAAGGGGATAAACAAGAGTGTTGTTAACATCCTATATATATATCCATGCATACTCAGTCACTTAGTTGTGTCCCACTTTTTGTGACCTCATGGACTATATCCCACCAGGCTCCTCTGTCCATGGTATTTTCCATGCAAGAATATTGATGTGGATTGTCATTTCCTCCTCCAAAGTATCTTCCCAACCCACGGATTGAACCCATGTCTCCTGCATTGGCAGGAAAATTCTTTACCACTGAGCCACCTGGGAATCCATACACCCTCCCTTGTACCAAAGTTCCTGTTCTGCCATAATCTGTCAGGAATGGCAGAACAAGGGGTGCTGATCTTAAGATTCATTCAGTCTTCCCTGGTGGCTCAGACAATAAAGAATTCACCTGCAATCCAGAAGACCTGGGTTAGAACCCTGAGCCAGGAAGATCCCCTGAAGAAGGAAATGACTAACCACTCCAGTATTCTTGCCTGGAGAATTCCATGACAGAGGGCCCTGGCAGGCTAGTCCATGGGCTCACAAATTGCTGAAATCAACTGCATGAGTTATCCGCACACATATATAAACATATATAGTGGTTTTTGTGTATTATACTTGGTAGCCACTAGCGAGATGTGACTGCTATAATTTGCTTAAAAACATGTTATACATGTGTCAAAACACTTGTGATTTCAGGGTGGTTAGCATGAAGGTGAGAGCTCTAATGGGTCTCTAGAAGTGAGAGGTTGAGAACTCTTTCAGCAGCCCTATTTTTACGTTTGCAACTGAGATCAGTGTCTTACTGAAGGGCTTTGACTGCACAGAGCACAGATGACTGCCACCTGCTATCCACAGTGGCGTTGTTGCAGGAAGGGGGACCCCTTTCAGGGCCCAAAACTGAGCTCTTGTCCTCAGAAATGAATTGTCTGAGGACACACACGTGCTGACAAAGCAAGAGATTTTATTGGGAAAGGGCACCCAGGTGGAGGGCCGTAGGGTAAGGGACCCCAGGAGAACAGCTCTCCCACATGGCTTAGAGTCTTACGTGTTATTTGGTTTTATGGTGATGGGATTAGTTTCCAGGTTGCCCTTGGCCAATCATTATGACTCAGAGTCCTTCCTGGTGGTGCACGCTTTGTTAAGCCAAGATGGATGCCAGAGAGAAGGATTCTGGGAGGTGGTCAGAAATGTGTGTCTCCTTTTGACCTTTCCCGAACTTTTCCAGTTGGTGGTGGCTAATTAGTTCTGTGTTCCATAGCAGGACCTCCTGTCATAAAACAACTCATGCAAATGGTTACTGTGGAGATTGGCCAGGGTGGGCTCTTTCAATCAGTGTGCATGAGCGGATTTATTACTCATTTGATAATCTCTTTCATGTAATTTAACTAGCCAAATAAACACAGTATACTATCTCTCTTTGGGATGTTTCAGGGGCCCTCTGAAGCACCCCAAAGTTAGCTAGAGGTCAAAGGAACTTTAAAAGAATTCGATTTAGTAATTTTTTTTTTTTTTGAAAGATAAATTAAAAAGGTTTAGAACATTTGGTCAGATTTAGTCAATGTTGATGGATGTATCATTTAGCTTGTTGATATGTCACAGTGGGCATAGATACCAAGGCTCAAGGTCTAGTGAAAGTCAGCTCTGCCATCTTGGACCTAGTTGGCTCTAACCAGTTTTCTATATGGTTGTGTCATTCATAACAAAACCCATTTATCTAACTAATTGTAATCCAATTTTAGAAAATCCTGGTCATGCATAACTCTTTTTAGTATTTTTTCATTTTTTTTTCTTTTTACTGAAAATACACTTCCTACTTTCCTTTAGCAACCAAGAACTAACTTTTATATTAGCACTTTATAGATTGGCGAGCATAAATACCAGAGATAGTCTCTAAAACCCTTGGTTTCTTAGAACATTTTAGGATGGCACCAAACATTCTTCATTTATAGCCCCGAATCTCTTTGTTTCTCTGTAAAATGAAATTAGTGTTTAGTAGTAAATGTTTCAAAATCTTATTTTGTTTGGAAATGATCTAACTATTCAATAGACTTCCAAAAGTTCGTTTAGCACAACCCTTAGAAATTCAAGTTATGCCCATCTGGAGAGACTATTTTAGACAGATATTTCTAACGAATAATTATTCCTAATAGAGTTTATCCAAAACTTATATCTCATTTATATTTTTAGAAGTTTCTTCACTAGAGGTAATTTCCCTATTGGCAAACTTGTAACAGATATAATATTTAGCTTACTAGGTACAGTGAAAATATTCTACTTAATGTTAATTACTCTAAGACATGTTTATATTAGACAGGTCAACAAACAAACATTAATATCAGGTATTTAATACTGAATATTTCCCACTTCAAATGAATCTAGAATTTATTGTTTAATTTAGAATTATTTGATTTGTAAGGACTTACTTTTCTTTAAGCCAATTAAATACAGCTCATTTACAAATTAACCTCACAAATATTATCCAGAGACAAAGACATGCCAAGACATATTTAGACAGACACAATGCAAGATCTAGCTTTATTTTCTATGCTTAGTCATGAATTGGCTATTACAATATAAAGTTTACTAGTTTATAAAAAACAGTTGGCATAGATAATACTTTTAAAGCCTTTTCCCCTTTTTTCCTCAGTCTCAGGAGTTAGAGATGGTCTAGATAAGTGTTCCTGAGAACAGAGCCAGAGCCCTGGTCTCAAGGCACAGGGAAAGAAAATCAAGTTCTAACAAAATGGCAGCAGGTCTAAACCAAATGGTGGCCAAACAAAGCAAAATGGCCATCAAAAATCACAACACAGAACACAAAGTTAAAACACACACATATAAACCTGGCAGTCCTCATCAGACACTCCCTTAAATACAAGAAAACAGTCTCTCAGAAAACCTCCTATAGAGACACAGAACTTCAGATCCAAGTACGAAAAGAGTAAAGGAAAATATCTCAGGTCTTCAAAGATTGCAAAGGGAGGAAAGGAAGCCAGGTTGAAAGAAGGGGGAGGAGGCAGGAGAGGGGGGCAAAAGGGGTGGCCTTACAGACATCTCCTGCCACCTGCAGATACCCAGGCCTGGGCCTCCAGAGAAGGGAGGACTGGAACTCAGCCCTACCAGAAATCAGACCAGAACAGAACCAGAATTCGAGTTCTCTGCCAAGAGGAGGTGATCAGGATCTCCAATCCTCAGCTCAGGCTGAGGGCCTTCGACTATCAGATTCCTGCATCCAGGACCGGGGGACTAGAAAAAAAAGGGGAAGGATAGGAAGGGTTGAGAGTAAAGAGAGAGAAAAGGGGAGACAGGTCAATTAAGTCTCTTGTTCTTTACCAGTCATGGCACTTTGGCCAGTTGTCTGTGTCAGGAGGAGACCAGGGACAAAAAGGTCCCAGTTATGGCTGCTGGGTCTGGTCCATTGGCAGGCAAACTGGCCCCTGAGTACCCCGAGTGGTCAGGATGTCAGTTGCAGTGAAGAAGAGTCCCCACCAGAGTCGCCATTTGTTGAAGGAAGGGGGACTCCTTTCAGGGCCCAAAACTTGGCTCTTGTCTAACACTCGGAAATGAATTGTCCAAGGAGACACACGTGCTGTCCAAGCAAGAGATTTTATTGGGAACGGGTACCCAGATGGAGGGCAGTAGGGTAAGGGAACCCAGGAGAACAGCTCTGCCACATGGTTTGCAGTCTTGGGTTTTATGGTGATGGAATTAGTTTCCGGGTTGTCCTTAGCCAATCATTCTGACTCAGCGTCCTTCCTGGTGGTGCATGCCTTGTTCAACCTAGATGGATGCCAGAGAGAAGGATTCTAGGAGGTGGTCGGACATGTCGTGTCTCCTTTTGACCTTTCCCGAACTCTTCCAGTTGGTGGTGGCTTATTAGTTCCTTGTTCCTTAGCAGGACCTCCTGTCGTAAAACAACTCATGCAAATGGTTACTGTGGTGCCTGGCCAGGGTGGGCGGTTTCAATCAGTGTGCTTCCCCTAACAACTCCTCCCTGAGAGACTTCATACTCAAGTTACTTCTTGGGAATTGGGGCAGAGGTCTCTTTCTTCTGTAACTTCTTCCTGCTGTGCATGGGCGTAGGCCTGCTTAGCAGAGCAGAAGTCCCTCTCTACCTGATCTAAGCCAAGGTATTTTTTGCCTGAAACCAGCATTTACCCTTGTAATAACAGCAATTTAGTTGGTTGAGTGGGGTCTTGGACCTGGCTTTGTGGCTGCTGCCAGCTGAGACCTGCCTCCTCAGCCAGGGCCATGCACTGGTGAGAGGACGCAGACTGGGTGCTGGATGGATGCCCTCCTGAACCACGGCAGGATAACCTTCCTGGCCCAGGACCCCTCCTCCTGGCCTGGGCCTGGACCTCGGAGGTAGAGGGTGGTGCCCTGCGACCTGACCCTTTCTTGTCAGAACTGAGAGCAGCATTTGGTTTACAGGAACATCATGACCTGACCATGACCTGAACTCAAGAACAAAGACTCTGACCCCAGAAGTAACCAGGCCACTCCTTCAGCTTCCCTAGAAAAGGGCTTTGACAAAAGCTTTCTGGGAGCTCAGGTTTTTTTGTTTGTCCTTTCTCCTTGTTTGGACCTGAAGTAAGGCTTTCTCTGCTCCAGGCTCCTGAAGTTTTGATATTGCTTGGCTTTACTGTGTGTTAGGAACACACACTTGTGATCAGTACCAAGATGATATTCTAATGAAGAATAGAATCTCCTTTTATTCTCAGTGTGTTAGCTTCATCCCTCTTCAACCTGAAATGTTCACTATCAACAACTTTTCTCTCATATAAATTAATTTCTTAATCAGAGAAGAATGTGTGAGCCTGAGATTCAGTTTTTGAAATAAAATGCTTGCTCTGAAAAGCCAAACTTGACCATAGAAACACACTTTCTGGACAGTAGCCATTGGACTCACCCTGTCCAGAATCTAGTTCACTCTGAAAGTTCTGTGGTATATCATTGCCACGGTAATGTGGTAATGCACATTTTGCATTCTGCACCAAGTGCCAGTTAGTGAGCTGAGAGAGGTTCATGTAAGGTGTCAAGTGAGAAGGGCTCACCTTCAACCTTGAAAGTTTGAAAATGGGTAATCTGAACTCTTGTTCTGGAGGTAGGTCCTCACTGATCCTCTGAAGGCTGTTCCTTCAAATGGGCTGGTTAACTTTTACTAATGAATTTTCCTCATCTTTTTTTTTTTTTTTTTTCTTTTCCATCACTCTATCTGAAGAGTTATAAATACGTCTTATAGTTGTTTTTTTTTTTATTCCTTAAGTTATGTTTTGATTCTTCTGTCTGCTGACTGACCTAATTATCTTCCTATATTTAGAAGAATGTACAATTTCCCAGTGCCAGTTTTGTACACATCCTACCAGAGAACAGATGGAAAGATGTGAAGCAGGAGAACCGTGAGGTCTCCCCAACAATGGACATTACAGGAAAAGGGAATTACAGCTCAACACTTCTAAATGTAGCTTCCAAAATCTACAGGTACTAGCAGTGTAAATCCAGAGTATTTTAAAAAGGAAAGAAACTGGGATTTACTTGTGGGATTTCTATGGGTTGATGTGGACAGGATCACTGTTTGGCTGTTGCCAGGGAGTTTGGTGAGATGGGGCGGTGCTGTCGGGTTAGTAGGACAAACATTTGGTCACTGAGGGAAGGAGGGTCTCTCTGCTGATCCTCAAGAAGAATCTTGGGTTGCGGTCTCCAGGTTGTGAGTATGGAGACGATTTTCAAAAAGAATTTGGGGCTCTATTGTCTTCCACTACAGGATCTAGAGCATGATAAGGAGTTGATAAGAGTCAGAATTTTAGTGACGGCAGACTTAAACTGCTGTCCATTCTTACATAGCGCCAGGTCCAGGCTGCTCAATTAAGTGTTCAGATCAGCTTTGAGACTTTGAGCATCACAGACTTAATTAAGCCACCAAAGCCCAGCACAGACGGCCACCTCCCAAGTTAACTCACATCAACTTCTCATCCAGACTTGGTCAGTGGAAGGGAAGCTAATTCCTTGTAGAGCCATCATGTAGCCTTTGCTTTAGAAGGTTCTGAGCTCTGAGAAACTTGGTGGCCAAACAGACACAGTACAGGATTCCATACCTTGTAAGGGCACCAAAGTAGAGGGAGTATATATATATATACATATATATATATATATATGTATATATATATAGGATGATAAGTGACCAGTAACTCTAAGCTTAGTTACTGGTCCTTCTAACAGCAATGACTGATATTTAAGAAGCCTCTGTCCATCATCCAAATATTAACCTTAGAATTTAACATTCCACTCACATCATGAGAAGTCAGTACAGTAAGGTTTCATCCATTAACTATTTTTAAAGCTTCAGGTGCTAATAAAGCCGATGCCCCAATTACTCTTAGGCAGTGGGGCCACCCACGTGAAATTACATCTAATTCTCTGCTTAGATAAACAATTAATTGCTGATGAGGTCCTCGGGGTTGTGTCAAAACTCCCAAACCCATACCTTTTCTTTCAGTGACAAATTAAATTCTGACCCTGTGGGCAAACTCAAGTGGGAGCTTGCAGGAGAGCAGTATGAAGAACCTTAAAAGCCTTTTGAGTATCTGAGCCCAAACCAGTTTGTTGGTTTGGGCTTGCTGAGTTTCAACTATAAATTTATATAAAGGCCGGGCAAGTTCCCCATAACCTGGAATCCAAATGCAACTGTAGCCTGTGATTCCTAAAAATCCTCTCAGTTGTCTTAAAGTCATAAGTAGGGGATGATTTAGTATAGCTTTAATTCTCTCAGGACCTATGACCCTAGTCCCTTCTGATATGATTAGGGGCAGATATCTAACAGATTCTTGACAAAGCTGAGCCTTTTCTATTGATGCATTGTAACCTCAGCCTGCCAGAAAGTTTAAGAAATCTTCTGAGGCTTGTGAACAAGCTTCCTCTGTCTCAGCACAGAGCAGAGTATCATCTACATATTGTAACACCACAGCTTCAGAGCTATTAAAGTGTTGAAGATCCCATGACAAACTTTGTCCAAATAAGTGAGGACTGTCACGAAATCCCTGGGGCAAAACTGTCCAGCTTAACTGAGAAGCTGGCTGCGTAGGGTCTTCAAAGGCAAATAGAAATTGACTTTTCTCCGCCAAAGGCACTGAATAGAAGGCATCTTTCAAATCAATTACTGAGAAATATTTGGCTCATTCAGGAATTTCAAACAATAGAGTATAAGGATTAGGCACCATGGGGTGTAAAGGAACTACAGCCTCATTTATTATTGAATCTTGAAGAAGTCTTCATTTACAATTTGATTTCTTTATACCAAAAATAGGAGTGTTGCATGGACTGTTACAGGGAATTAATAGCTCCTTTAAATTTTCAGAGATGGGTTTTAACCCTTCTTTAACTTCAAGTTTCAGTGGATACTACTTCTTATGTGGAAATAAGTGCAGGTCTTTGAACTTGGCAACTACAGGAATAGCATTTGGTGCTCGACCCACAGATTTTCCATCAGCCCACACTCTAGGATTTACATTTTGTTCAATTAAAGGGAGCGAAAGGGAGGACTTCATATTCATGAAAACAGAAGCATGGACCTTGCTCTGTATATCCCTTCCCAAATGCAGTGAGGGAGACCTGGCACGATCAGAAACTCTTGTGAAAATAGCACAGAGTCTCAGTTATAGCTTAAAGAACAAGTAAAATAATACCTTTTGGCTCATCCAGACAGTCCCATTATGGAAGCGGATTGGGAAGAAAGTGGGCCAGGGGCTTCAGTAAGCACAGAGTAAGTTGCCCCAGTGTCTAAAAGGAAATTGATGGATTAGCCCCCCAAAGTTATTAATACCCGGGGTTCCTCAGGTGTAATTAGGACGGGAGCTTGTGTGAGGGCTGCCCGGGCACTTTCAGTCCTGATTGTCTTGAGAGTCTGACCCCTGAAACCTACGCATCTGGGTGCAGTCTCTCTTCCAGTGTGGTCCTTTGCAGATCAGACATGGAGCTGGGGGCAGCTTAGATACTTGAGGGCAATCCCAATTGAGGTGCCCTTCCTTTCCACAGTAATAGCAAGCCCCTCCCTTTTCACCTGGGTCCCTCTGGGCATTTTTCTCAGGCTGTTTCAGGATGGTTCTTACCGCCATTATGAGGGCTTCCGCCTGTTCCTTTTTCTGCCTTTCTTTCTATTCCTAATATTCCCTACCATAATAGACTGAGCCAGTTGTAACAGATTATCTAAAGACTGATTTGGTCCATACATCCGTTTTAATAGCTTATGGTGGATATCTGGAGCCAACTGAGTGAGAAATCTATCTTTTAACATCACTTTTCCCTCTTCACTTTCGGGATCAATCTTAGTCAACCTGTGAAGGGCTTCTCTCAGTTTATCTAGGAATTTACCAGGAACTTCCTTCTCCTCCTGTTCTATGTTTGCCAATTTGCCATAGTTTAAAGGCTTAGGACGTGCCTGCCTGAGTCCTTCAAAATACATCTGACAAAATGACTCTGATCCCATCTTCCTTTAGCTGTGTTGTAGTCCCAATCTGGTTCTATAGTTGGGACTGCCTGATTCCCAGTGGGGAGGGAGGCTATCTTGTCTTTCCTCTCCCCTACTGATTCATTACCAAGCCATTCATCTCCATAAGCAACAGCTTTTCCCAAAATTCGTCTCTGAGTTGGGAGTCAGCATTTGTCCCAAGATATACATCACATCCCTCCAAGTAAGGTCATAAAGCAGAGTAACACCTTTAAAAGCTCCAATATATTTTTCTGGGTCCTCTAAATAGTCTCCCAGATCCTTGATTCTTTGTATTTCTCAATAAGAAAAAGACTTATTAACTCGCATAGACTGGCTATTTCTCCTGGTGTGTGCTTCATGAAGAGGCAACAGCTTGTGTGGCTGTTCCTCAGTCTCTCTGGCTGCTCTGTGCATATGATCCCAGGGATAGATTGGAGACACCGGCTTTTCTTGATCTCTTTGTCTCCTGTCCTCCATCTCATCTAGCAAAGTAGGAGGATAGGAAGGAGCTAAAGGAGTCACACCCAAATCCATACCCTTAGGACGCAAGTCTGGCATAGTTCAAAGAGAGAAAAAGTGCCGGGAGTTCCCACCCATGACAAGGTCATGCAGGAGAGCCCTGATGGGCAAGGTGAGTCAGGGCTCGAGGGGCCCCCTAGACCTGCCTGAGCATCTACCCCAAAACCAGAATCTGTTTTAATATTTTATGACTTTTACCAGCTCCTCTGACACTAATGGGGGGCTATCCCCGACCACCTTTCTCTGAAGAAAATCAATTTAGAGCTCTAGTTAATAAGTTTCCTGGGCATAATAGGAGTGTTTCAATTCAAACCCCTCTGATGAGTTTCTAGCTTGTCTGACAAGTTTGTTTGGACTCCTGCAGCTACACATGTGATTGTTCACAGCCTCCCAACCATGAGAGATACAGGAAGCTTAAGATATTCTAACAATGCAGAGCTTCTCAGAGAGTTAAAATTGTTAGAATAGAACTAGTAGAGGATTTCTTTGTTGAGCTAATGCTTGCTGCCAAGTTTCCATATCCCTTACCTACTGTGTCCCTGGGAGTGTATTGATTAATATAGTTGGTATATAGAAATGTAAGTAGTAGCTTTAATGTTTGTAACCTTGGACCCTTGAGTTAATTCTTTTCTTGTTATAGCCCACCACACTTTTGCCCTATTGGAATGCAACTTTATCTAATGCTTTCAGAGGGTGGCGCCTGACTTTAGAATAATCACCTTTAGAGAAAATAAGTTTTCTGACTGACTAACCATTATAAAATTTTAACAGGTCTCCTGGCCAGAAGATGGTGTAAATCACCTAAAGCCTTTGCATATGATATGTTTGCAGAAAGAAAGCCCGACTTTGATAAGAGTCAAGGACTGCTGACCTTGCATGACTCTACACCCCCTATTATCAACTATGCACAACTTAAGGTATAAAAGCTACTTTGGAAAATAAAGTCATGGGCCATGCTCATCAAGCTTGGTCTCCCCATGTAGTTCTTCCTTGCTTTCGTTTCTCTTCTATTCTTCACTGTTCTTCCTTCAGGATGAATGACTGGAGTGTGGGGGCTCTCTGAGACCACTTACTTGCCTGGGCTTCTAAGACCCACTCGAGAAAGTGCCCAGGGTGGGGCACCTTCCGCGATTCAAGAGAGCGCCTGTGGCCTCCATGGTCAGAGCAAGTTCCATGTCACGAACTTGATTAGTTTCCCACGTAAACCAGTCATATCAAGCCTCTGATCTCTCTGCTGTGAAATCCTTTTCACCAACGCCGTCCTCCTGAGGGAATCCCTGGATCCAACCAGGGCTGGACCCCGGTAAAAAAGGGCAACACATATGCTACTTCTACCCATTACTCTTGTTTTCTACAGAACTGGTCTAATTATAAAACAGTATTATACTTAAGAGACCCTCCAGTTGGCCACCATTTGCTGTCCTCCAATGGGTACCACAGTCATGCAGTATCACATAGGAAGACCAGGTGTGTCTTCTTTAAGCCCTGGTGCTCAAATCTATCCCAGTTTTTTCAGGATACCATTCAAAGGAGTGAGGCTGGAATTGTTAACTCCCATCTGTAAGAGAGAAAAAAGTGACCAGTACCATCTTTCTACTGGAGGCGTCCCTCCCTGCTCTAGATGGGGGTGTAGACAGACTGTACACCAAAGCTTTTCTTTCCTGGTCAGACTTAGTCTGTCCCTTACTGTTTCAGGCGCCACACTCGTCCCTCCCCGTTCTACCACTGAGACGGGGTGGGGATGCACCAGGGGTAGACCTGATGGCATCCCTGACTGCCATCCAGCTCTTCACCATTAAAACCTTGCTTGCCTCTGATGCCACCCAGGGTGCAATTAGAGTAACCTTCCTGAATGCTTCCTAAGCTAAGACCGCTGAGAGAAACATTTGTCACCTGAGTGCCTGTGCACGACCCTGAGTATATTCCTGACCACAATAAGACCGATACAAACATAAAACTGAGATGTTCCCTCCCAGAGTCACCACACCAGTATAAGAGCCTCTTCTGGTCCACTAAGAGTCAGCGTTACCAAAGGAAAAAATCCCACTGCAGTTCCAATCTGAGTAACCTTTAACCTCAGAGATGCTCTTGTAGCTAGAGCTCTATCTAACTTCCGAACTTTTGATTCCTAGCGAGACTAGGAACTTCCTGACTACCAATCCAAGTTTAGGCTCTAAGTAACAGTACACAGTAATAGCATAGATCACAAGTCCCTTGAAAGTCTATGATGCGACAGATTAGGTTAGTACTTCTAATTTCCAAGGAGTTATGAAATGGACAAAGAGACTGAAAAGTTTGACTGAGAAAGGAGAGTTCAGTCCACACGCTTTGCCCATTTCTGGTCAGTTCCTGAAGGAGACATCAGGTGTCTCTTGGCATTGGCAGGTAAGTATAAACCCCCAACAGGTTTCTGCCATAAGATGTATGAAGGCACCGCAGAACCACAGAGCAGGGATCCTCACTTGCTTCGCACAGGGCATTTCACTCATTCACATAAGCACACCATAGAGTTAGTAAAGTACAGCAGAAGACCTGTTCTCTAGGAGAACAGAGAACTAGAGCTCCGAGCATCCTCACCTTGTCCTGAAGAATCCTGGACAAGCCTGCAAGATGAAAGGTTGTTTTTGAACCACGAAAAGGCACCAGAATTCTTGGCCTCCAGAGGAGAATTCAATCCAGGGCCAGAGACGAGGCTTGATCACTCAGAGCTTTTGTGTAATAGAGTTTATAAAGTATAAAAGGGATAGAAAAAGCTTCTGACATAGACATCAGAGGGGGGCAGAAAGAGTACCCCCTTGCTAGTGTTAGCAATGGAGTTATATACTCTCCAGTTAGTTATCACAGTGAATCAAAAGAATGCCTGGAGGTTGTAAAGACCTCACTAGATCTACTCCCATAATTTACATTTTAAGATAACAGGATTAGCCAAAAGGTTTTTTCCGCAGACTGTCTTCAAGCAGGATACATTATTGTTATATAAGGAATGTAGAGGGAAAGGGGGGGGGGGGGGAAAAGCTTGTCCTTTCTTCTTCCTTGAGAATTCCAGACCCCTCTCTCCTTGGGGACCCCCAGATTTCTTATCAACCTGCCTAGGAAATGACTCTCTCATAAGGTCGTGGCCACAGACTCATGGAGACAGTGAGCACTTGGAGGAGGAACACACAAGCACAGCCTCATTCCTGGTCACCTGTAGACAAGCTGAGGGTGGCAACAGGATGTTAGAGGTCAGAGACCCACTTTTTCACTGAAGCATGAAACACCAAGGTCCTGGGAGGACCCTGGAGACAAGGACACCAGGAGCCCAAGTCCGGGCTCCGAGGAGCACAGGGTCCCCTGTTCACATCCTGACTCTAAATTGACCTTTTACTTTCTCACAGCCACTCCACATGACTTCTGCCTGCCAACACCAGAAAATGGTATGGCAGATAATGAAGAATTAGAGAAGAAGAGCAAGAATATGGAAGTCATTTATTTCTTCTTTCATATCTTTTTTTTTTTTTCTCTCTCTCTCTTTTTCTGATCCGTAGACTCTTCCTTGTAACCTTTTCCTATCTCCTCTTTCCATCTTTTTATGATTATCATTCTGGAGGACCAGGTCTCTTATAGGAAATTGGGCTCCTGGGACCTTATATAAAATCTATGAAATCTGTCTGCAGCCCTCTTCCCCAACTTTTTTAGCATCGTCCTCGCTCCTGACCTCAGGTTGTCACCCTTGAATCTGGCTTTGTCACCATGAGTGGCCTGAGCAGAAATTAAGGCTGGAGTCAGTAGGTCTGGACCCACACAGCTCAATGGGCCCCATGAAGTCTGCACTGCCCTGGGCTACCACATATGGTTGCTTTCCTGCCCTGAAAGGGCTTGGACCTGCCTGACTGATCTCTTCCTTCTAGATGTCAGAAAACTTTCTGATAATCTTTTTGAAAAATGCTTTTGGAGATGTCATTGGGCTTCCCTGGTGCCTCGAGTTTAAAGCATCTGCCTGCAATGTGGGAGATGTGGGTTTGATTCCCTGCATCGGGAAGATCCCCTGGAGAAGGAAATGGCAACCCACATTAGTATTCTTGCCTGGAGAATCCCATGGATGGAGGAGCCTGGTGGGCTACAGTCCACGGGGTCCAAAGAGTCGGGCACAACTGAGCTACTTCACTTTCACTTAACTTTGGGGATGCCACTGGTAATGATGAAGACCTGGATGAGGAAGTGTGAACAAAGGGCAAGGCATGAAAAGGTGAAGCTGAAGAGGGCACATGTCCCTCTTTTTTTTTCTGAGGAAATACACAGACAGGCAGATTCACAGTCATACTATGTGGTTTCAACATATGCCCACCTCCAAACACCCTCCTTCACACAATCCCACACCATCTAAATGATGAAGTTGCTTCTGGAGACACCAGAACTAGGCCAGTACTTTTTTCTGGGAGGTCAATCTCTTGGTCTCACCACCTGTAAAAACCAAAATTCAGGGCTCCTCCCCAAATTGATGCAACAAAGAGCCCCACCTTCACCAATTAGATTGTATCTGAGCAGAGGGATGTATATCCCTGAATACGAAGAAATCTCTTTGGCTGTTTCATAAACCTGTGATGAGAGATAAGAAAACAGTGTGAGGGTGTCAGCGTCTTTTATTCTCTGCACTAAGTCTTCTCTTCTGATTTTTCTTCTTAGAAAACTAAAACTCCTTAAGTCAATGGCCCCAAAAGAAAATAGAAAGGCTCCCCTGTTGAAAAGGGTGGCCTGTTTCATGTAAGATCTCTGTTTCCATTTGACCAACAATTACAAAAATCTTTTTCAAAGAGGAAAAATTTCTGCTGAGGAAAGTACCTACTGTTATACAGTAGTAACTGATGCTTTCATTTTAAAATGTCCTTTGGAATCAGGTTTGTGTTGATAATTGTTATACCCTCAATATTCTAGCAACCAAGTAAACTGTATGTATCAGTGATAATGAACATTGTCAGACTACTATAATTGTATTTGACTGAATAAAAAAGAAGGAAGTGAAGCAACGGTCTTATCCCAGATAAAGAGATGTGACCATACCTTCAGGGTACTCAGTTCCTGTTCCTCATTCCAGCCCCGGGGGAGGGGCGGGGAGGGTTCCTTCACCAGATCCTCCTGGGGAACTAGTGAGACACAGAGTAGCTGTCAGGACACTGGTGAGGCTGCTCACCAATCCCTCAGAGTTTTGTTTTTCTTTTTTTGATGGGGACACAATGTGTAGTGTATGCATGTGGGAGGTTAGTAACTATGGACTGAGCTGCCATTGAATCATTCTCTTTGCTGGATGAAGAAGAGCAAAGGAGAGGAGCAGGAAAGAAATGAGGTACAGTTTCTGCATATTAACCAGAGATTAACTAACAGATGGGGGAAAAGAAACACTAAAATGCATGTCAGCTTTCAATGATAGAGACCTATGACCCTCCTGTCTGTTGAGCTGCAATTCCCTTTTCATGCAACGTCCATTGTTGGAGAGACCTCATGGTTCTCCTGCTTCTGTTCTTTCCTTTTTTTTTTTTTTTTTTTAATGGAAGAGTGTGTACAAAACTGCCCCTAAGCAATTGTATATTTTTCTAATTTAAGAAGATATTTAAGGTGGCCATTTGACAGCAGAACCAAAACATATAAATTAAGGAATAAAACAAAACTATAAAATACATTTATATCTGTGTAAAGCAATGGAAAATTTTTTTTTTAAAAATGAGTTGATGTATGGCAAAACCAATACAATACTGTAACTAACCTCCAATTAAAATAAATAAATTTATATTTTAAAAAGGAAAAAAAAGTCAGTAATAGTTAACCAGCTCATTTGAAGAAACAGCCTACAGAGGATCAGTAGGAACCTACCTCCAGAACAACAGTTCAGGTTGCCCATTTTCAATCTCAAGGTTGAAAGTGAGCTCTTCTCTGATCCTACCTCCAGAAAAACAGTTCAGGTTGCCCATTTTCACTCTCAAGTTTGAAGGTGAGCTCTTCTCACTTGACACCATATGTGAACCTCTCAGCTCACAAAGCAACACCTGGTGCAGAATGTGCATTATCACATTACAGTGGAGACGATTCATCACAGAACTTTCAGAGTGAACTGGACTCTGTACAGGATGAGTCCAACTGCTACTGTCCAAAAACTGTGTTTCTATGGACAAACTGTTCTTTTCAAAGTAAAAAAAAAAAAAAAAAAAAAAATTTTCAAATAAGGAATCCTAGGTTCACAGCTTTCTCTCTGATTAAGAAAATAATGTATATGAGAGAAAAAGACCTGCCCCCCAAATATAGTTGTTTGTGAACATCTCAGGGTGAAAAGGAACAAGGCTAACATGTTGACAAGAAAATGAATTCTATTCCTGTACATATATCATTTCTAATCATTTCTAAGATATCTAAGTAACCAGATATTTCTAGATCAAATAACTTAAAATATACTCCACTCGAAATAAAAATCAGCTTTAATTGAAATTCAATTGCAAAATGTCATATTCTTATTGTAAAATACATAAACTTATCAAATTGTGTAACTCCTTCTCTCCTTCTCTACATATATTACTTTCTTTTCTCCGGATGCATCTACATGTAAAGACTTACTTATCTCTCAGATCACATCAGATCAGATCAGTCAATCAGTCATGTCCGACTCTTGGTGACCCTGTGAATCGCGGCACTCCAGGCCTCCCTGTCCATCACCAACCCCCAGAGTTCACTCAGACTCATGTCCATCGAGTCAGTGATGCCATCCAGCCATCTCATCCCCTGTCATCCCCTTCTCCTCCTGACCCCAATCCCTCCAGCATCAGAGCCTTTTCCAATGAGTCAACTCTTCACATGAGGTGGCCAAAGTACTGGAGTTTAAGCTTTAGCATCATTCCTTCCAAAGAAATCCCAGGGCTGATCTCCTTCAGAATGGACTGGTTGGATCTCCTTGCAGTCCAAGGGACTCTCAAGAGACTCCTCCAACACCACATTTCTAAAGCATCAATTCTTCGGCGCTCAGCCTTCTTCATAGTCCAACTCTCACATCCATACATGACCACAGGAAAAACCATAGCCTTGACTAGACAAACCTTTGTTGGCAAAGTAATGTCTCTGCTTTTGAATATGCTATCTAGGTTGGTCATAACTTTCCTTCCAAGGAGTAAGCATCTTTTAATTTCATGGCTGCAGTCACCATCTTCAGTGATTTTGGAGCCCAGAAAAATAAAGTCTGACATGGTTTCCCCATCTATTTCCCATGAAGTGATGGGACCGGATGCCATGATCTTCGTTTTCTGAATGTTGAGCTTTAAGCCAACTTTTTCACTCTCCACTTTCAATTTCATCAAGAGGCTTTTGAGTTTCTCTTCACTTTCTGCCATAAGGGTGGTGTCATCTGCATATCTGAGGTTATTGATATTTCTCCCGTCAATCTTGATTCCAGCTTGTGTTTCTTCCAGTCCAGCATTTCTCATGATGTACTCTGCATAGAAGTTAAATAAACAGGGTGACAATATACCGCCTTGACATACTCCTTTTCCTATTTGAGCCAGTCTGTTGTTCCATGTCCAGTTCTAACTGTTGCTTCCTGACCTGCATACAAATTTCTCAAGAGGCAGATCAGGTGGTCTGGTATTCCCATCTCTTGAAGAATTTTCCACAGTTTATTGTGATCCACACAGTCAAAGGCTTTGGCATTGCCAATAAAGCAGAAATAGATGTTTTTCTGGAACTCTCTTCCTTTTTTCACGATCCAGCAGATGTTGGCAATTTGATTTCTGGTTCCTCTGCCTTTTCTAAAACAAGCTTGAACATCAGGAAGTTCACAGTTCACATATTGCTGAAGCCTGGCTTGGAGAATTTTAAGCATTACTTTACGAGCACGTGAGTGCAATTGTGCGGTAGTTTGAGCATTCTTTGTCATTGCCTTTCTTTGGGATTGGAATGAAAACTGATCTTTTCCAGTCCTGTGGCCACTGCTGAGTTTTCCAAATTTGCTGGCATATTGAGTGCAGCACTTTCACAGCATCATCTTTCAGGATTTGGAATAGCTCATCTGGAATTCCATCACTTCCACTAGCTTTGTTTGTAGTGATGCTTTCTAAGGCCCACTTGACTTCACATTACAGGATGTCCGGCTCTAGGTCAGTGATCACACCAACGAGATTATCTGGGTCATGAAGATACTTTTTGTACAGTTCTTCTCTGTATTCTTGCCACCTCTTCTTAATATCTTCTGCTTCTGTTAGGTCCATACCATTTCTGTCCTTTATCGAGCCCATCTTTGCATGAAATGTTCCTTTGGTATCTCTGATTTTCTTGAAGAGATCCCTAGTCTTTCTCATTCTGTTGTTTTCCTCTATTTCTTTGCATTGATTGCTGAAGAAGGCTTTGTTATTTCTTCTTGCTATTCTTTGGAACTCTGCATTCAGATGTTTATGTTTGCTTTTCTCCTTTGCTTTTTGCTTCTCTTCTTTTCACAGCTATTTGTAAGACCTCCCCAGACAGCCATTTTGCCTTTTTGCATTTCTTTTCCAGGGGGATGGTCTTGATCCCTGTCTCCTGTACAATGTCATGAACCTCATTCCATAGTGCATCAGGCACTCTATCTATCAGATCTAGGCCCTTAAAATCTATTTCTCACTTCCACTGTATAATCATAAGGCATTTGATTTAGGTCATACCTGAATGGTCTAGTGGTTTTCCCTCCTTTCTTCAATTTAAGTCTGAATTTGGCAATAAGGAGTTCATGGTCTGAGCCACAGTCAGCTCCTGGTCTTGTTTTTGCTGACTGTATAGAGCTTCTCCATCTCTGGCTGCAAAGAATATAATCAATCTGATTTCGGTGTTGACCATCTGGTGATGTCCATGTATAGAGTCTTCTCTTGTGTTATTGGAAGAGGGTGTTTATTATGACCAGTGCATTTTCTTGGCAAAACTCTATTAGTCTTTGCTGTGCTTCATTTCGTATTCCAAGGCCAATTTTACCTGTTACTCCAGGTGTTTCTTGACTTCCTACTTTTGCATTCCAGTCCCCTATAATGAAAAGGACATCTTTTTTGGGTGTTAGTTCTAAAAGGTCTTGTAGGTCTTCATAGAACCGTTCAATTACAGCTTCTTCAGCGTTACTGGTTGGGGCATAGACTTGGATTACTGTGACATTGAATGGTTTGCCTTGGAAATGAACAGAGATCATTCTGTCATTTTTGAGATTGCATCCAAGCACTGCATTTCGGACTCTTTTGCTGACCATGATGGCTACTCCATTTCTTCTGAGGGATTCCTGCCCGCAATAGCAGATATAATGGTCATCTGGGTTAAATTCACCCATTCCAGTACATTTCAGTTTGCTGATCCTAGAATGTTGACATTCACTCTTGCCATCTCTTGTTTGACCACTTCCAATTTGCCTTGATTCATGGACCTGACATTCCAGGTTCCTATGCAATATTGCTCTTTATAGCATTGGACCTTGCTTCTATCACCAGTCACATCCACAGCTGGGTATTCTTTTTGCTTTGGTTCCATCCCCTCAGTCTTTCTGGAGTTATTTCTCCACTGATCTCCAGTAGCATATTGCACACCTACTGAGCTGGGGAGTTTCTCTTTCAGTATCCTATCATTTTGCCTTTTCTTACTATTCATGGGGTTCTCAAGGCAAGAATACTTCAGTGGTTTGCCATTCCCTTCTCCAGTGGACCACATTCTGTCAGATCTCTCCACCATGACCCGCCCATCTTGGGTTGCCCCACGGGCATGGCTTAGTTTCATTGAGTTAGATAAGGCTGTGGTCCTACTGTGATTAGATTGACTAGTTTTCTGTGAGTATGTTTTCAGTGTGTCTGCCCTCTGATGCCCTCTTGCAACACCTACCATCTTACTTGGGTTTCTCTTACCGTGGGAGTGGGTTATCTCTTCACGGCTGCTCCAGCAAAGTGCAGCCATTGCTCCTTACCTTGGACGAGGGGCATCTCCTCACTGCCGCCCTTCCTGACCTTCAAAGTGGGATAGCTCCTCTAGGCCCTCCTGCGCCCGCGCAGCCACGGCTCTTTGAACGTGGGGTTGGTCGTCTCTGTCAATTCATTTAACAATTTATCTGTTATTGTGTGTAAAACCTGGCTATTCACTGAACAAGTAACAAAAAACAATTCACTGTGTTTTCAGCTGTAGGTTAGGTGAAAGTGTATTGTTTTTCTACATGAAGAATTTTAGACAACCCTAAACTCTAGGATTAAATGTGTGTTCTGGGTCACAATTCAATGCCTAATCACTCCCCATTCTCATGATCATGAACAGTGGCTATAGGATGATAAGTGACCAGCCCCCTAAAACACAGAAGTGAAAACTTTAAGAGAAAGATGAAAAAGTGAAAGTGAAGTCATTCAGTCATGTCCAATTCTTTGCGACCACATGGACTGTAGCCTACCAGGCTCCTCCGTCCATGGGATATTCCAGGCAAGAATACTGGAGTGGGTTGCCATTTCCTTCTCCAAAAGTTGCCCCATTTAAAATAAATTAGGTGCCCTTACAAGGTATGGAATACCATATTGTGTGTGTGTACCTCTGTGTTCAATAGCATCTGTTTCTTTGAAACCCCATGGACTGTAGCCCGCCAGGTTGCTCTGTCCATGGGATTTTCAAGGCAAGAATACTGGAGTGTGTTGCCATTTCCCTTCCAGGTGATCCTCCCAACCCAGGGATGGAACTCATGTCTCCTGTGTATTCTGCACTGGCAGACGGATTCTTTACCATTGAGTCATCTGGAAAGCCCAGGCATAGTACAAAGCCTTATTGTTACTGGGGGTAAAAAAAAAAAAAAAAAAAAAAAAAAAAAGGTAAAAGTGTTAGTCACTAAATCATGTTGGGCTCTTTGCATCTCAGTAGACTGTAGCCCCAGCCAGTCTCTCTGTCCATGGGATTCTCCAGGCAAGAATGCTGGAGTGGGCAGCCATTCCCCTCTCCAGGGGTCTTCCCAACCCAGGGATTGAACCTGTGTCTCTTGCACTGAAGGTAGATTCTTTATTGTGTGAGCCCCCAGGGAAGCCCTTCAATGTTTACTCACCTCACCTCCAAATATCTGAACTTGCAGATTAAGTGGGTCCTTGATGAAGTAAAACAATAATGAAGATGGTGTCAAAGTATTTCCAAGGATTACCCAACTGAGATATGAGCCAAGGATGGAAAATAACAGGTAATATTGTTATTCTAAATGAACAATTTTAGTGCTTCCCAGCTTGATGGAAAATGCGTGTGTGTGTGTGTATGTGTGTGTGTGTGTGTGTGTGTGTGTGTATAAATAAGGAAACTGAGGAATAAAATTTAAAAAAAAGAATTAGGGAATCTATTTCTTTTTTAATAAGATTTTTAAAGTATGTATTGAATTTGTTACTATATTGCTTAGTTGTTTTTTATGTTTTCGGATTTTTAGCTCCCAGGCATGTGGGATCTTAGTTCCCAGCTAGAGATTGAACCCACAACCCACTCCCCTTACTATGGAAGGGGAAATCCTAACCACTAGACTGCCAGGCAAATCCCTAGGACTGTATTTTCAAATATACTGGAGGAATATAATTCAAAAAGGAGTAAAGGACAGCAGTTCAGACTCCCAGTTTTGGAAGGAAATCAGAATAAAGCAGAAAACTTCCCTTCCAGGTACCACCTGAGAACTCATGGTGAACCAAGAGCAAACAAGTAAATGTAGGTAAAGCTCTTAGAAACATGCACATCAGAGTGTCGGCACTATCTGATAGTTCCATTAATAAGTCTGGAAAAAATAACATTACTTCCAGTGACAGCATCTAGAAGGCTACAGAATAGGGAAGGAAGGAAACAGATTTTAATATACGTTCTGTGGTAACCTGTGAACTTTCCACAAGTGTGCTTTTCTCTTTGCTTAAAATATAAAATATTTTTATAAACTAAGGCCCATGTCATGGCACGGACACACACTTTGGTCCCAAGGTGAGGAATTCAGACAGGGTGCAGTGGGGATGGCTATTTCTGCTCTAGGATGTTGAGGTCTCAGGAGAGGAGTCTCACCAGTTGGGGTTGATACTAACACTAGGATCTGGACTCCTCTGGAGATCACATCACTGCCAGGTCTGCAGCTGAAGCTGGGCTTGCTGGCAGAGCTTCAGGAAGCCTCCCCACGAGGCCTGGGCTTCCTCCTCGAAGGCAGAACTGCAGAGCTCATTGTGGGTGGTGGAGGGCTCCAGCAGGAGATTGACCTGAGTGGCTCATGGCCTTTTCAGGCTTAACTGTGGACATTACACAGTGTTATTTCCAGGACATCTGTCAGTGGTAAGTAAGCCCCCATCACTCTGTAACAACTCTTATTAAAGTAAACGGCCTAGACCCACATCTAAGTGGGTGAAACATAAAAGAAATTGCATAGGTGTTAAGATTTATACCTGTACATATCAGTTTAAAAATAATAGCAATGTATCCACGTATTTATATGGTTGAGCCCCTTCATTGTTTACCAGATCCAACCAGTTAATCCTAAAGGAAATCAGTCCTGAATATTCATTGGAAGGACTGATGCTGAAGCTGAAACTACAATACTTTGACCACCTTTTACGAAGAACTGACTCATTTGAAAAACTCTGATGCTGGGAAAGATTGAAGGCAGGAGGAGAAGGGGATGACAGAGGATGAGATGGTTGGATGGCATCATCAATTCAATGAACATGCATTTGAGTAAGCTCCAGGAGTTGGTGATGGACAGGGAGGCCTGGCATGCTGCAGTCCATGTGGTTATAAACAGTCGGACACAACTGAGCAACTGAAATGAGCTGAAGGAATGCCATACAATATTTCTTCTTCTCTATCTGACTTACTTCACTCAGTATGACACTCTCTAGGTCCATCCATGTTGCTGCAAATAGCATTATTTCATTTTTCTTTTTAATCTGGAGAAAAACATGATCTGAAAGGATACATGCACCCCAATGTTCATTGCAGCACTGTTTACAATAGCCAAGTCATGGAAGCATCCTAAATGTCCATTGACAGAGGAGTGGATAAAGAATTGTGGCCCATATATACAAAAGAATATTACTCAGGCAGTTTCACCTTTTAAAAATTGTCAGTCTTTGGGCTAAACCAGCATCTATTTGGAGTAGATCTCAGAATGCCTTTGAACAATGGGGTGAGTGTCAAGGATGGAGTAAGAATCAGGGATGGTTATTAACCATGTAGGAGATATGTAGTCTTTTAGAACTTCAGGAAATCATGTTGAAGTTGGGGAGAAGCGCAAGGACCTATAGATCCCCTCAGAGGAAATTAGGGCAATCAGCATGTACATGCTCTGGACATGTCATTGCTTATGAGCTGTGATCCTGTGCTTTTGAATTTGTACTGCAATCTAGGGTGTAGTGGCATGCCCTGCAATCTAAGGTGGAGTGGTTTTTACCTGCCTAAAGGACTGATATGAAGAATTGCTGTCTTCTCCCTGGTTTACCGCTACCGTCTCCGTGCTGTATATGAATGCAGCCAAGCAATAAGACACTAACGGTGTCTTTCAGAGCTGTTCAATCCTTCCTTGATAAACTAGGAGCATGTGGACAAGATAAATGTCCTAAGACAGAAATGCTATCCAGGATCCTGAAAGAAAAGCACCCTCACATATGTCATAAAAGACACGAGGAGAAATTCTGCTTGGAAGAGTATTTTTCTATACCTCAGAATTTTGTGTCATATTATGTTTCGCTAAAGCCTGTCTGGCAATGCCTACAGTTTTAAGGAAAAAAGGGGGGGGAAAAGTGGTGTGGCTGTGTATCTTATCTTTGTTACAATCCATTGGTGGATGGTGATGTGCTTTGTGTCAGCTTTATACTCCCTAAATAGGGATTTAAGGAGTAGAGTAAGGTGGCCATCATAAGAAGAAATATGGTATATTTTAAAAATGATTGATACATGACAATATACTTAAGGGGCAACCACCAAGAAAGCAGTGATGTGAGGATTTTGGGAAAGAGATAAGTTAAACTGTTGGTGCCTACATACATGTGTTACAAATTGTTCTTGGATAAGATACAATTCTGGTATTGTGTATCATAATTGCCAGGTATAAATAAAACATTGTAGTAAAAAAATATATAATAGCAATGCATGAAAAGATGCTCAGCATAATTAATCATCAGGGAAATGCAGATTAAAAAAACAAACAATGAGGTATACAAAAACAAATGTTGGTGAGGATACTGAGAAAAGTGAACCCTCCCACACTGTTGGTGGGTATGTAAATTGCAATAGATGCTACAGAAAACAGTATAAAGGTTCCTCAACAAAATAAAAATAGAGCTACCATATGATCTAGCAGTTCAACTCCTGAGTATATATTTGAAGAATACCAAAACCACTATTTCAAAAAAGTACACGAAGCCCACTGTTCAAAGCAGTAAAATATGTCATTTGTAGCAACATGGATAGATTTGGAAGGCATTATGCTCAGTGAAATAAATCAGAGAAAGACAGATACTGAATGATATCCCTTATGTGTGGAATATCTGTAACACAACAAACTAGTGAATGTAACAAAAAAGAAGCAGACTCATAGATAGACCAAACTAGTGGTTACCAGTGGTTACCATTTCTTTCTCCAGGGCACCTTCCCCACTCAGGACTTGAATTCTCATCTCCTGCATTGGCAGGCGGATTCTTTACTTGAGAAGGAAAGCCCAGGGAAGCCCACAGATACGTATGAGGAGATATATATATATATATATATATATATATATATATATATATATATATGAAACTGAATCACTTTGCTGTATACCTGAAATTAACACAACATTGCAAATCAACTATACTTCAATAAAAGTTAAATATTAATTCAAAAAATAAACATAGTTTTAAATGGCCTACAGATAATTTGACTCAAAGCAAAGTAAGCAATAATTTCAGTATCAGCATTTATATATCTCCACTATATAAGACTGTTCAAGTGACCCCTGCTCCCTTCCCACTGTATGCTCCTACCTCTATCTCTAGTCTCAGGCCTCACTCTGATGTCAAACACTACACATGCACAGCTTGCATTGTGGAGTCTGGGAGAAGGAAAATCCCAGTTTTATTGTTTAATAGCCATGTGAGTGTTCTGAACTTAATATTATCATCCTACACTTTTCTGTTGCAGTCTTAATTCTGTATCTACACAGAGAGAAAGCCATGAGCGAACCCAGTGAGAAGGCAGTCATCTCAAAGCCAAGGATGGACTGCTCAAGAAAATCCAACTCAACCTTAAATCCCAGCCTCCAGAACATGAGAGAATAGTGTTCGGTCTTTTAAACAACCGGGTCTGTGGTATTTTGTGATGGCAGTCCTAGTAAACTAAGACAAGACTCTAAAACATCTTTGAATCTAAATTACTTTAGCTATTTATATAACTTATAATTACAATGTATTGACTAACAAGTGAAATAATCTAGAGATAATGGTGTACATACCTATGAATTTTATTTTCTTTTGGTATGTTTTTCCTGTGACTTCCAATTCCAATGAACTACTCATTGAACTCATTCTCAGGGCTTCCCTGGTGACTCAGAGGTAAAGAAACCACCTGCCAATTCAGGAGATGTGGGTTGGGAAGATCCCCTGGAGAAGGAAAAGACAAGCCACCCCAGTATTCTTGCCTGGGATATCCCATGAACAGAGAGGCCTGATGGGCTACAGTCCATGGGGTCGCAAAGAGTTGGACACGACTTAGCAACTAAACAACAATAAACTCAATCCCCTCACTGGTTCATGTTATACATATAAGGGCAAAGAAAATGAGAAGAGAAAAAGTTAATAGTCCAAGGCATTTAGAGAAAGTTTGCTTGCATAAAATTTACAAAATATTATTCAGATACTATCTTGTTTTATTTTTACTTTCCTCTCATTCTGGTAATACTATTCTTCATGAATATGTCTGTTAGAATATTATTGTTTTTCTTTAAATGAAAAATTTTGAATTGCATAACACCCTTAGAAATTCTCACAGTATTACAATATAAGTAAATAGAAAATGAAAATGACTTCATCTTGTTGTATAAGCATTTAATGCATTTTGGTTTCCTATTTAAATGCCAATTTGTTGGGGCTCCCAAATCTTCTGCCTGGAACATGTGAGTCATATTCAAGTGTGCCATCAACTCAAGGGAAGGGCTCTTTCTCTGCTGCAATCTGCCTCACTTCAGAGTCCCATAGACTCCTTACAGTGTTTTCTTGACAAAAAGCTGATAATCATGACTAATCCCTCACTTTCTTTCACTTCCCATTTCACATTTGCTAGTTCAACCTTCAGACCACCCACCCCACCTCCAACTCCACCAATTCTGAATCAAATCTCCCCTTACATTAGTTCTTTTCAGTCCTTGAACCACAAACCCTGCAAAGGATCAGACCACACACTTCAACTCTCCTCCAGCAAGGGGGCTTTGCCTCACAGGGCAGTCCCACACATGCTCTTTTTCTTCATCAATTTCCCCAAAGCAGGTTGATCAAATCACCTGATCCCCATTATCTCTAATTAAAGGCAGGGAGAAGAAAGGAACTGATATTACCTACATCTGGTGATTCTAGGCTAGCTCCCTTTTTAATTGTGTGTGTGCCCGTAGGGTCCACCTCTTTACAGTCCCATGGAGTGTAACCCACAAGGCTCCTCTGTCCATGGATTTCTCCAAGCAAGAATACTGGAGTGGGCAGTTATTTCCTTCTCCAGGGGATCTTCCCAGCCCAGGGACTGAACTTGAGTCTCTTGCTTCTTCTATATTGAAAGGCATATTCTTTACCTCTGTACCATCTGAGAAGCCCATCTGTACATACATGAAATTATTACACTCATTTCATAGACAATGAAACCAATGATCATCTGAAATACTTGTATAGCTCTGTGAGTAAGTGTCAATTTAGCTAACTAGTAGTGACACTGGGATTCAAACCCAGATAAATCTGGGGCCAATTTCCACACCCTATCTACACCATGCTGCCTTGAAGGCATTCTTTACCACTTCTCATTGGCCTGCCTGGGAGCCTAGAAAGAATGTTTTAGCAGGTAGTAAGAGGATGTGTTTAGGAAGCAGGAAAAAAAAAAAAAAAAAGGAATCTGAAGACCATATCTTCACATGTAAAATAAAAATAAAGTTTCTAACACAGAGTTCTTTAATGAAGTCAAAAGTGAAAGTGAAAGTGGCTCATTCATGTCAGACTCTTTGTCACCCCATGGACTATACAGACCATGAAATTCTCTAGGCCAGAATACTGGAGTGGGTAGCCTTTCCCTTCTCCAGGGGATGTTCCCAACCCAGATTGAACCCAGGTTTCCCGCATTGCAGGCGGATTCTTTACCAAATGAGCCACAAGGGAAGTCCAAGAATACAGGGGTAGGTAGCCTATCCTTTCTCCAGCAGATCTTCCCAACCCAGGAATGCAACTGGGGTCTCCTGCATTGCTGGTGGATTCCTTAACAACTGAGCTATCAGGGAACTCCAAGAATCAGATAAAGAATTTAGCACTGTTACTGCTGCTAAGCTGCTGCTGCTAAGTCACGTCAGTCGTGTCCGACTCTGTGCGACCCCATAGAAGACAGCCCATCAGGCTCTCGTCCCTGGGATTCTCCAGGCAATAATACTGGAGTGGGTTGCCATTATCTTCTCCAGTGCATGAAAGTGAAAAGTGAAAGTGAAGTTGCTCAGTCGAGTATGACTCTTCGTGACCCCATGGACTGTAGCCTACCAGGCTCCTCTGTTCATGGGATTTCCCAGGCAAGACTACTGGAGTGGGTTGCCACTGCCTTCTCCTTAGCACAGTTAGTAGGCAAGAATAAGAACACACACAGATATATACCTTGCTACTTTTCCTAACCCCTTTCTGATTAAACAGATCTAAACACACACACACACACACAGTAAGTTAGGTCAGGCCATGCATATTCTTGTTGGCTCCTTCAAATTCACCACTGAACACCTCACTTAATGTCCACTTCCTTGACGTCTTCACTGTTCCTGGCAGGCACAGTCCACACAGGGGTGCCTTTGCTTTAGGTATCTTCTATGCCTGCCGAGTTCATCCCCAAGACTGGCTTATTCATTTACTTTCTTCTGAGGCCTGCTTGAGGTAACTTTATTAGATAAGCCACCTTTCATTATGCTATTAAAACATCTCACTCTAGATCCCAAATGACTAGTGCCTAACACCTGTTAGCTGCTAAATAAATATTTGTTGTTGTCATTGTTCACGACCCAGATAATCACGATGGTGTGATCACTTACCTAGAGCCAGACATCCTGGAATGTGAAGTCAAGTGGGCCTTAGAAAGCATCACTACAAACAAAGCTAGTGGAGGTGATAGAATTCCAGTTGAGCTATTCCAAATCCTGAAAGATGATGCTGTGAAAGTGCTGCACTCAATATGCCAGCAAATTTGGAAAACTCAGCAGTGGCCACAGGACTGGAAAAGGTCAGTTTTCATTCCAATCCTAAAGAAAGGCAATGCCAAAGAATGCTCAAACTACTGCACAATTGCACTCATCTCACACGCTAGTAAAGTAATGCTTAAAATTCTCCAAGCCAGGCTTCAGCAATATGTGAACCGTGAACGTCCTGATGTTCAAGCTGGTTTTAGAAAAGGCAGAGGAACCAGAGATCAAATTGCCAACATTCGCTGGATCATGGAAAAAGCAAGAGAGTTCCAGAAAAACATCTATTTCTGCTTTATTGACTATGCCAAAGCCTTTGACTGTGTGGATCACAATAAACTGTGGAAAATTCTTCAAGAGATGGGAATACCAGACCACCTGATCTGCCTCTTGAGAAATTTGTATGCAGGTCAGGAAGCAATAGTTAGAACTGGACATGGAACAACAGACTGCTTCCAAATAGGAAAAGGAGTACGTCAAGGCGGTATATTGTCACCCTGTTTATTTAACTTATATGCAGAGTACTTCATGAGAAACACCGGACTGGAAGAAACACAAGCTGGAATCAAGATTGCAGGGAGAAATATCAATAACCTCAAATATGCAGATGACACCACCCTTATGGCAGAAGGTGAAGAGGAACTAAAAAGCCTCTTGATGAAGGTGAAAGTCAAGAGTGAAAAAGTTGGCTTAAAGCTCAACATTCAGAAAAAGAAGATCATGGCATTCGGTCCCATCACTTCATGGGAAATAGATGGGGAAACAGTGGAAACAGTGTCAGACTTTATTTTTCTGGGCTCCAAAATCACTGCAGATGGTGACTGCAGCCATGAAATTAAAAGATGCTTACTCCTTGGAAGGAAAGTTATGACCAACCTAGATAGCATATTCAAAAGCAGAGACATTACTTTGCCAACAAAGGTTTGTCTAGTCAAGGCTATGGTTTTTCCTGTGGTCATGTATGGATGTGAGAGTTAGACTCTGAAGAAGGCTGAGTGCCGAAGAATTGATGCTTTTGAACTGTGGTGTTGGAGAAGACTCTGAGAGTCCCTTGGACTGCAAGGAGATCCAACCAGTCCATTCTGAAGGAGATCAGCCCTGGGATTCCTTTGCAGGGAATGATGCTAAAGCTGAAACTCCAGTACTTTGGCCACCTCATGTGAAGAGTTGACTCATTGGAAAAGACTCTGATGCTGGGAGGGATTGGAGGCAAGAGGAGAAGGGGACGACAGAGGATGAGATGGCTGGATGGCATTACCAACTCGATGGATGTGAGTCTGAGTGAACTCCGGGAGTTGTTGATGGACAGGGAAGCCTGGTGTGCTGCGGTTCATGGGGTCACAGAGTTGGACACGACTGAGCGACTGATCTGATCTGATCTGATTGTTCAGTCACCCAGTCATATCCAACTCTTTATGACCCCCATGGACTGTAGCACCCCAAGCTTCCCTGTCCCTCACTATCTCCCAGAGTTTTCCCAAGTTGCACATGTCCATTGCATCGGTGATGCTGTCCAGCCATCTCATCCTCTGATGTCCTCTTCTCCTGCTGCCCTCAATCTTTCCCAGCATCAGGGACTTTTCCAATGAGTAGTCTGTTTGCATCCGATGACCAAAATATTGGAGCTTGAGCTTTAGCTTCAGTATCAGTCCTTTAAGTGAAAATTCAGGGTTGATCTCCCTTAAGATTCACTGGTTTGATCTCCTTGCTTTCCAAGGGACTTTCAGGAGTCTTCTCCAGCACCACAGTTCAAAGGTATCAATTCTTTGGCATTCTTCCTTCTTTACAGTCCAGCTCTCACAACTATACATGACCACTGGGAAGACCATAAGTATTTATTGAATAAATTTAATCAAAGTGTTGAATATTTATATCTGTTATTGAGCAAATACAGATTTTAAAAACTAAGATCAATACATCTCTGGCCATTTTGTTATCCCAATTGTATCTTCTTTTGTCAGTCATATTAAGAGTTTTTAATATGTCTCACCTGATTGATCATTTGCAATAGAGGTCAAAATTGCAGTTATTTAATTCCACAGGTTGCTTTGGAGGGCAATAAAACAGAAAATTGATACTGTTTGATCTTTTTCACAGTTGTTCCTTTATGGAAGCTTACCTTTTGTAATGAAAATGTACTACTAAACCACTTTGACATTTTCCTTAATGTGCACAAAAACAGATATACACAATAGATCAGAATAGAATGGAAAAAAAAAAACACTTTAAAATGTCATTGTGGAATATCATGAAGTGCTCTGAATATTTACCATTGTAAGAAAATGTCCAAGAATAGTGTATATGGAAAGTATTTCTAAATTGTACACAACTTATTTTAAAAAAGTAAACTACCATTCGCTATCTTTTAAAAAAAAGAAAACATCCAAAAAGGTGTTGGTAATTTTTCTTAATCACTCTGTTTTCAATATTGTTTGAAAAGTAGGGTTTGAAAATTTAACAGAAATATAGATCAATGGAACAAAATAGATAGTCCAGAGATAAATTCACGCACATATGGAAACCTTATCTTTGACAAAATAGGCAAGAATATACAATGGAGAAAAAACAATCTCTTTAACAAGTGGTGCTCGGAAAACTGGTCAACCACTTGTAAAAGGATGAAATTAGAACACTTTCTAACACCATACACAAAAATAAACTCAAAATGGATTAAAGATCTAAGCATAAGACCATAAACTAGAGGAAAACATAGGCAAAACACTCTCCAACATAAATAATAGCAGGATCCTCTATGACCCACCTCCCAGACTAATGGAAATAAAAGCAAAAATAAACAAATGAGACCTAATTAAACTTAAAAGCTTTTTTACAACGAAGGAACCTATAAGCAAAGTGAAAAGACAGCCTTCAGAATGGGAGAAAATAATAGCAAACAAAGCAACTGACAAAGAATTAATCTCAAAAATATACAAGCAACTCCTGCAGCTCAATTCCAGAAAAATAAATGATCCAATCAAAAATTGGGCCAAAGAACTAAACAGTTCTCCAAAGAAGACATACAGCTGACTAACAAACACATGATAGGATGCTCAACATCACTCATTTTCAGAGAAATGCAAATCAAAACCACAATGAAGTACCATCTTACACTGGTCAGAGTGGCTGCTATCCAGAAATCTACAGACAATAAATGCTGGAGAGGGTGTGGAGAAAAGGGAACCCTCTTAGACTGTTGGTCGGAATGCAAACTAGTACACCACTATGGAGAGCAGCGTGGAGATTCCTTAAAAAACTGGAAATAGAACTGCCATATGACCCAGCAATCCCACTGCTGGGCATACACATCAAGGAAATCAGAATTGAAAGAGACATGTGTACCTGAATGTTCATTGCAGCACTGTTTATAATAGCCAGGACATTGAAGCAAACTAGATGTCCATCAGCAGATGAATGGATAAGAAAGCAGTGGTACATATACACAATGGAATATTACTCAGCCATTAAAAAGAATATATTTGAATCAGTTCTAATGAGGTGGATGAAACTGGAGCCTATTATACAGAGTGAAGCCAGCCAGAAAGAAAAACACCAATACAGTATACTAATGCATATATATGGAATTTAGAAAAATGATAATGATAACCCTATATGCGACACAGCAAAAGAGACACAGATGTATAGAACAGTCTTTTGGACTCTGTGGGAGAAGGTAAGGCTGGGATGACCTGAGAGAATAGCACTGAAACATGTATATTATTATATGTGAAAGAGACCACCAGCCCAGGCTGATGCATGAGACAGGGTGCTCAGGGATGGTGCACTGGGATGGCCCAGAGGGATGGGATGGGGAGGGAGGTGGGAGGGGGGATTCAGGATGGGGAACACATGTAAACCTATGGCTGATTCATGTCAGTGTATGACAAAACCACTACAATATTGTAAAGTAATTAGCCTCCAATTAAAGTAAATAAATTAAAAAAATAAACTGGAAAGTGTATCATAAAAAATAAAATTTAGTATGATAAATATAATATTTAAGAGATGGCTTTGACTTACAAACTACAAAAGTATGTTTCACTCTATTTTATATATTAGCTTAATATTAAAAAAAAGAATCACTGGCCCTTTGGCTCTGACCAATCAGATAAAAAATTCTGACTTTTTTTTTTTAATCTATCTACTTTTTGCATGGTTGTGTGATAGGCAAGTTTAAGGGAAATATTTACCTTAAAGATATTACTGTTGTTGAAATTAACTTTTCTTAGAAATGTGCTTTTCACTGCCAAGATAAGAGCCCAAAGTAGTACACAGAATTATTATTTGATTTTTTTGTTTGTTTTTTTCCAGTGGTATTCCTCAGCATAGTTGGAAATTCCCCAGATTTATAAAATATCAATATTAAAAATATAATAATTATTCTATAAAATCTAATTGCATAGGAATTGAAAAATATCCTCTGTTCATTAATACTTTTCAGGAATGGAGAATTTATAAGGGGCTTATCTCTTGAATGTGGGAGAAAAATTATGCACCACATTTCCACAACCAAAAATAACATTATTGAAGACACACAGCATTACTCAGTGTCATGACAAGGCTGAAAATTCACAGGACAAATGCTATGAAAAAGTTAAGCCATTTATGATACTTGTATATAACAAAACTATATATGTAGTATATATATATATATATATATATATATATATATATAATAAAAAATCCATTAGCTCTAAAATTTGGTAGTGCCAATGAAAATTTTGATGTAATAGAAAAACTCCTAAATATGATGTCCATGACAAGCAAAACTTAGTTCTGAGGTTTAACAATGTTTCAGAAGGGAGGTGGGGTTATTTTATTTTCTTTTTTTGCCACACCTTGTGGCTTGCAGGATCTTAGTTTCCTGACCAAGGATCGAATCCTGGGCCTGGGCAGTGAAAGTTCAGAGTCCTAACCATTGGACCACTGAGGAAGTCCTGTAATGTCTTAACAATGCTCATATGAAACTGGCCAAATTTGGGACATATAACTACTGACAGTTCTCCCAAAATGGTCAAAGCTGTAGACCCTTAATTTAACTGAGGTGGCAACATTTTTCAAGGCCATGAAACATAAGTCAGTTCCCTTCATAAGGGTCTTAGAGTTACTCTCCATTAGAAAATTAAAACAGAAGACATACTGTTTGTAATAATTAAGTCTCTGAACCTTGTGCCCTCTTAGGGTCAGGCCACAGGCTATTCAGCTGTGGTAGATGAATCAGAGTACCAATAACAATCTGCTTATATATTGAAATTAAAATGCTTACCTATGACATCTTCTAGAGAGAATGGAAATTTTAAGAATTCAGTTTATTGAATTGTTAACAATAAATATAGGACCAAAATCTTGAACTTGCAATTTCATTGGAAAAAATTATACTGAACTCAGTTTCATCAAGTCAAAGCCATGAACAAACAAAATTACAAAATAGTGGTGGTTAAAATGCATCCTTCTCCCTTTCATTAAATAAAGAAATAAGAACTCTTTAGGCTGCCCTTCTCAATATTGAAGGTTTGTGAAAAGACTTACAACTGTGAAGTTACTGAATTACAATTTAAATAGTGTAGTGATAGCTGAATATGGTAATGCTGAAGCAATGGAGGAATGTTATCATTATGTCAAAGTTTTCCTTAAAATTAATTTAAAATTAAAATAATTATCATTATTCTGTCTATATTTGGAATTATTTACATTCTAAATGGCTTCCTCTTGACAAAAAGTGAAGTTATTTTATACAATTAAATAATAAAAGAGTTTAGTACAGGCCAGATACTCATTGCTATTTATATGTTCCAGAATAATCTAAACCTAATTACTGTAACAACTCTGTGAGGTGTATCTTATCATTAAGGCTACTGAAAAAAGTGAAAGTCACTTATTCCTGTCCAACTCTTTGTGACCCCATGGACTAAAACCTCTGTACACTGGATTCACCAAAGAATACTGGACTGGGTTGCCATTCCCTTCTCCAGGGGATCTTCCAGATCCAGGGTACAAACCCAGGTCTCATGCACTGCGGGTGGATTCTTTAGTATCTGAGCTCTTTACTGTGGAAACCCATAAGGTTACTGAAGCACATGTTAAATAGCTAACCTATGTCACCAAGGAGTAAAAAGTAGAATTAGAATTTGAATCTAAGAAACCAGGTTCTAGGATTAAAGTTTTCAGGCACTACACTATAGCTACACTACTAAATAAATAAATACAAAAATAAGGTCTAAAGTAAAGTAAGAAAGAATGAAAAATTCATTTCTTTTAAAAGGAGATACCACTACAGAATTATCAGAGTGGCTAAACTCCAATAAACAGAAAATCCCAAATATTGTTGAAGATACAGAGCAACAGGAACTCAATTTATTAAATGTTGTTGGAATGTAAAATGGTATAAGCACTTTATGGGCTTCTTATGAAGCTAAATATAGGCTACCTATCATGTCATACAGCAGTCACACTCCTAGTTAATTATCCAAATGCATTGAAAACAGGAAAGCTTCCACACAGATGTTCAGAGCAACTTTATTCATAATTGCCAAAAATTGGAAGTAATCAAGTTGTCCTTCAGTAAGAGAACAAACTGTGATGCATTCATACAATAGATTATTATTTGGTAAGTAAAGGAAATGAGTAACTGAGCCTTGAAAGAAATGTAGAAGGTTTAAAGAGCTATTACTAAGTGAAAGAAGTCATTCTCAAAATCCTGAATCAAAAGGGATGCTTTCACCTATATGACATTCTGGAAAAGGCAAAGCTCTACAGGTGTTGTAAAGATCAGGAATTGCCAGAAGTTTGGTGGAAGGGGAGGAGAAAGAGGGATGAATAAGTGGAGCCCAGGGGTCTTTAGGGTCCTAAAACTATCTATACAATATTACAATGGTGGACACATGGCATGATGCATTTGTCAAAACCCACAAAACTGTACAACAGGCAGAGTGATGCCTAACATAAATTATGGTGCTTACTTAATAATTATATGGCAACATTGGTCCGTCAGTTGTAAAAATTATAATCAAAAATAAAGAAATGTAATTAATAAAAGTGCTTCTTGGGGTGTTAGAAATAATCTCTAATAACATGAATTACTTTTGTGCACAGAAATTCAATTAAAGAAGCAATACTTATTACAAGGGATTGGTTCACCCATTTCTGGTGGCTGATTAAAGAAGAGAACTTTGGCAAGGCATACAGTCAGGAGCTAAAAATCATGACTGGAAACTATATGAACTGAAGCCTGGAATCTCTGGGCATGGAAAGGGTCTATACTTTTTTAACAGAATTTCTCATGTGCCTCAATGCTAAGGAAGCCACCTGCTAATGCAGGAGACCTGGGTTTGATCCCTGCGTCAGGAAGATCCCCTGGAAAAGGAAATAGCAATCTGCTTCAGGATTCTTGGCTGGGAAACCCCATGAACAGAGGAGCCTGGTGGGCTTCCATCCATGGGGTCACAAAAGACTCAGACACATCTTAGCGACTAACATGCACACATCCTCTTTTAAAGGCCTTTTGATTAATTAAATTTGGCCCACCCAAGATGATATATCTTTAAATAAAATTGACTGCTTAGGTCTGATTCATTAAATCAATTTCATTGCAGCTTCAAAATTCCTACAAAGCAGTGAAAAGATGAGTGTGTAACTAGGTCATTAGCAGGTGTGTGTGTGTGTGCACTATAAAATAGTTATTTCAAAGCCTCCTTGAAGTTTCACAGGAGTGTAGCTCTTGCAGCCTACCCCATGTAGAAACACACTAGAAAGGGAACTCTGCAGGATTTAGTTCAGAAGCAAGGCTGTGTGGGAAACCATGACAGTGGATATAGCCGTCATGGTAATCTGGGGGGAAGCACGGTGGACAAGGAAAGCAAATTCATTTTCAGAGTAAGTGTATTTTCCAGTAAAAGCAAGATGTTACCCGATTCAATAAAGAAAGGGATTTAATATAGTCAGCCTGCCACCAGGTAGCTGGCTGATCACCTCAGAGAATTCAGGGTCAGTCTCCATTGTTGTGATAAGGACACTCAACAGAGTCTACAGCGTTGGGGGTGGAATTCAGCATTGCTAAGCTCATGCTGATCCCATCCTTGTCACCAGGGCTGCTTTGTTCATGAGTCACTGAGCAAAGACAGGTGGCTGAGCAGGATGCTGACAGACATTCATAGTAGAGGCCATCTTAGTCACTTGATTGCTAAAGTTCCTCTTTTGTTTGTTTGGTTGGTTGGTTGGTTGGTTGGTTTTCTTTTTACTAATTCACATGGAACACAAATATCTTCCTATCCTGTTTCCAAAGACATCTATCTACATACCATCTTCAAGACTCTTTTTCCATGAATCTTACAATTGTGCCCCTAATCATTCCACCAAACCATTGGCCACATTTCATGAATTGGTATCGAGCTGGTCATTTGGCATTTTACCTTATAGGCAAAAGCAAACAGGCAATTACCCTGACTGAACCTCTGCCTTTTACTGAAAATCAAGTCCCTATGCCCAACTTACAGGGAGGCTAAACAAGAAGAGAAGGTCAGAGTGTGGAGCCAGAAAGATGTACTGAGGGCCCTGCAAGGAGAGGAGTGGCTCATGCCTTAAAAACCCCAATCTGCTTGAAAGCCCTCAGTGAAGCCCTTTCCTAGAAAGCTGAGGCAGGAGCATGGTGAGTTGTTTAAACATTTTGGTGTCAGAGCCCTAGATCTGGGGGCCAGGTCATGGTCAGGTAACTGTTCCTGTAAATATCTCATGAGTGTTAGTCTCTATTCTGACAAGAGAGGGCAGGTCCTGAGGCATGACTTACCCTCCAGGGTCCAGTCCTGGCAGAGTCAGAGTTCAGCTGGCAGCACCCTCAGAGCTTGGTCCTCAGACCCTGCTCAGGCATCATTGCTGAGGGAGCTGGGCGGCAAACGCAACTGGCCTTCAGGCTCCTCAGGCCAGCCATGTGGTGGGGGGTGTGGGAGCAGGTCTTGCACATGGCATCCAGGGCAGATGATGCTGCCAGGAGGTGGAAGAGGCAGGGAGAGGGTCACTGCCTCCTCAAGGCCTGGGCCCGGCCAGTAGAGGCTGCAGTGAGGGCTCTGGAGGTCAGCAGGACACAGACCCCCACATGTCTCCTGGGTCCCCGGATCACCACTGGTCTGAGGCTGAATGAACTGGAGCACCCTGGGGGGAAGGCCGGGATTCACTCTTACCTCACTGTCCACCTGACAATCCCTGCTCCACTGACCTTGGCTGAATATCCCCACTAATGGTCACTCACTGACAGTTGCTTCCTTGGGGGGAGAAGCCCATTGCAAATGGCTGAACAGGACTTGCTGCCTGGAAACAGGGTGCAGAGTAATAAGTAGGTTAAAAACTTGTAACAGTTCTTAAACTTGAATATAGTTTTTAACTGTTAATGTAGAAGTTTTACAGTTTAAGCTTAAATGTACAGTTTTACAATGCTTAATGTCAAAGAATAGTATCCATTTACTTATAAATTTTTATCATCTTAAGAATGCATTCCAACTTGTGACAGTTTATAACAAATGTCACTAGTCTGATCCTTGTTTCTTAGTCATAAAGGTAAGGTATTTGACTAGGTAGTTTTTACTGTGGAACAAACATCAGAATTCATGAATAGCTGAATACACTTATCACATAAACACTAATGATAGATAAAAGCATAAACTGAGTCTTCCTGAAGAATATCAGTTCCTCACAGCATTTCAATCTCCAGTCATGTCTCTATAGGTCAAAGTGAGAGGCACCAGTTTTCTGGCTCCTATAACGCATTTTGTAATTTAAGTAAATTAATGTTTATGTCACTGTAACTTTTCCAAAAGAAATAAAGAAATAAAATATATGTAACAGAAATAGTTCAAACTAAAAAATGAAGTTGCTGATATACTATACGTACTAGTACATATGATTACACAAGCAATGTTATTGAGAAGTTATCCACAAAACCAGAAAACATAACTTTTTCTAATCTAAATAAATAAATCAGCAAAGATTAAAATATCATTAATGCTGCATAAAAATTCTCGATGGTTCCTCAAAATCATAAATTTGAAGGCAATATGACATAGAATGACCCTTTGTATACAGTTTAGGTTACCTATTATATTGTCAAGGTTTATTGTACTTATTTCCAATGATTGAAAATTGCTTTTACTATCTGATTCTGAAGCAGTTTTGAAACTCAGCCCAAACAACTGGCACAGTACAGAAAGTTATTTCTAGCTTTGATGTTGCCCTTTATTTAAAATCAGAGCAACTATAAACATGAAGAAAGCTAAAAAGGACAGTTGGGTTCATATATTAAATAAATCCCTGAGAACAGGGAATTTGTCTATCACATGAGTATTGCTCCTTCTTTGTTGGTATGCTAATTTATTGTTAGGATTATGGGGACCTCAGGTTAACTTAATACTTGAAGTCAGTATTTCCACTTCTATCAGTGAATAAAAGAAGGGAAAATAATTAAATACTACTAAACATATCTCCCTGGATTGGGAAGATGCCGTGGAGAAGGAAATGTCAGCCCACTCCAGTACAATTGCCTGGAAAATTCCATGGACAGAGCAGCCTGGTGTGCACAGTTCATGGGGACACTAAGAGTTGGACACGCCTGTGTGACTCAGCAATCACTCTCTCAAACATGCCTTAAGGCTGTAATTCCTTATGAGCTACTTAATTTCAAAATGCCAAACAGAAGAAAAGAAAAATAAAAAATCCAAAAGCTCTTGCTGAAAATGAACTCTCAACAAAAGTTAAAACAAAACAATAAGAAATGCAATCCTGAAAATCCCAATGAAGTTGACAGCTAAAAATTGATTTCTGATAAAATTAATCTTTAAAGAGCAATATTTCAAAGTCTTAAAATAAGTCTGAAAGTGATGTTCAAAACTATATCTGAAAGCAGAACTTACATTTAAAAGAGTAATAAACTATGGAATAAAATACAGAGAAATTAAAATACACTAAATCAGACATCTAGATTCAATACTAATAATACTTTTGTAGTTCTTGAAATTACTGGTAAATGCTCATTTTCTAACTATGCTTATATATATATATATATGTGTATATATATATGTGTATATATATATATATATATATATATATATATAGCATCAGAGTTAAAAAAATACTGTAAAAGGAAACAAATTCTGAATAAGTTTTATTAATTATTTTATAGTTATTATTTACCACAAATAAAGCTTATTAAAAACATGTCTGCTTAGAGAAATTGAAAAAGACACATGTACCCCACTTTTCATTACAGTACTATTTACAATAGCTTCTATTTCTGCTTTATTGACTGTGCCAAAGCCTTTGACTGTGTGGAACACAATAAACTGTGGAAAATTCTGAAAGAGATGGGAATACCAGACCACCTGATCTGCCTCTTGAGAAATTTGTATGCAGGTCAGGAAGCAACAGTTAGACCTGGACATGGAACAACAGACTGCTTCCAAATAGGAAAAGGAGTACGTCAAGGCGGTATATTGTCACCCTGTTTATTTAACTTCTATGCAGAGTACATCATGAGAAATGCTGGACTGGAAGAAACACAAGCTGGAATCAAGATTGCAGGGAGAAATATCAATAACCTCAGATATGCAGATGACACCACCCTTATGGCAGAAAGTGAAGAGGAACTAAAAAGCCTCTTGATGAAAGTGAAAGTGGAGAGTGAAAAAGTTGGCTTAAAGCTCAACATTCAGAAAACGAAGATCATGGCATTCGGTCCCATCACTTCATGGGAAATAGATGGGGAAACAGTGGAAACAGTGTCAGACTTTATTTTTCTGGGCTCCAAAATCACTACAGATGGTGACTGCAGCCATGAAATTAAAAGATGCTTACTCCTTGGAAGGAAAGTTATGACCAACCTAGATAGCATATTCAAAAGCAGAGACATTACTTTGCCAACAAAGGTTTGTCTAGTCAAGGCTATGGCTTTTCCTGTGGTCATGTATGGATGTGAGAGTTGGACTCTGAAGAAGGCTGAGTGCCGAAGAATTGATGCTTTTGAACTGTGGTGTTGGAGAAGACTCTGAGAGTCCCTTGGACTGCAAGGAGATCCAACCAGTCCATTCTGAAGGAGATCAGCCCTGGGATTCCTTTGCAGGGAATGATGCTAAAGCTGAAACTCCAGTACTTTGGCCACCTTATGTGAAGAGTTGACTCACTGGAAAAGACTCTGATGCTGGGAGGGATTGGGGCAAGAGGAGAAGGGGACAACAGAGGATGAGATGGCTGGATGACATTACCAACTCGATGGACATGAGTTTGAGTGAACTCCGAGAGTTGATGATGGACAGGGAGGCCTGGCGTGCTGTGATTCGTGGAGTCACAAAGAGTCTGACACAGCTGAGCGACTGACTGCACTGAAATGAACACATATATATGGAAGAAGGCAATGGCACCACACTCCAGTACTCTTGCCTGGAAAATCCCATGGACAGAGGATCCTGGTGGGCTGCAGTCCATGGGGTTGCTAAGAGTCGGACATGATTGAGCGACTTCACTTTCACTTTTCACTTTCATGCATTGGAGAAGGAAATGGCAACCCACTCCAGTGTTCTTGCCTGGAGAATCCCAGGGACGGTGGAGCATGGTGGGCTGCCGTCTATGGGGTGGCACAGAGTCGGAAATGACTGAAGCAACTTAGCAGCAGCAGCAGCAGGAAGATGATACTGATGAAATTATTTTCAGGGCAGTGATGGAGACACAGACATAGAGAACAGACTTATGAACATGAGAAGAAGGGAGGAGGGAGAGGGTGGGATGTATTGAGAGAATAACATGGAATCTTACATTTCCATGTGTAAAATAGGTAGTCAATTTGCTTTATGGCTCAGGGAACTCAAAAAGGGGCTCTGTATCAACCTAGAGGGGTGGTTTGGGGAGGGAAATGGGAGGGAGGTTCAAGAGGGAAAGGACATATGTATACCTATGGCTGATTCATGTTGATGTTTGGCAGAAACCAACAAATTCTGTAAAGCAAATATCCTTCATTAAAAAATAAATTAATTAAATAAACAAGCAAACTAAAAACATGCCAGGTGTTAGGGATTTCCCTGGAGATCCAGTGGTTAGGTCTCTCTGCTTCCACTGATGCAGCACAGGTTCAATCTTTCATTGGGTAACTAAAATCCCACATGCCACTTGGTATGGCCACAAGGTTATATATATATGTATAGATAGATAGATAGATAGATTGTGTTACGGAATAAAAAGATTTATTAAATAAATTAATTAAATAAACATGCCAAGTTTGTTCTCTATAAATTTTGAATATAAAAACTGGAAAAAAGAGATCAGAAAATGAAAAATCATAAGAATAATATAACACATAAAACATTAAGATACCACTTTTAAAATGCTCAGAAGTAACATTGACATTTAAAATAAAAATGTGCTTATGCAAAAATAAAGTTGATAAGTGGTACAGTAACAGTATCACTGATAGAAATTTTTTTTCCTAAATAATCTCCAAAATAAACATAATTCCAATCAAAAAGAGAGAAGTACAAAGGGGGAATGCACCTACTATACATTTAAAATATAAAATAACACAGGTTTCCCTGGTGGCTCAGATGGTAAAGAATCTGCCTGCAGTGCGGGAAACCTGGCTTCAATCCCTGGTTTGGGAAGATCACCTGGAAGAGGACATGGCAGCCCACTCCAGTATTCTTGCCTGGAGAATCCCCAGACGGAGGACCCCGGCAGGCTACAGTCCATGGGGTCACAAAGAGTCAGATACGACTGAGTGACTAAACACAAACACAGAAGAAAAGAATTTATTTTTAAAAAATTGACCTTAAATACTATGACAAATATGCAATGTAACTAAATCACCAATGTTAGTCTCAAAGATACACATTAAATGTGCACACACAAAAAGGGAAAAGACCAAGAGCATAATTGATGAAAAATTTGCATTGGCAGGTAATCTGCAGAAGAATAATCAAAATAGTCAGAAAACAAATAAAGGAATAATCAATCGCATTGATGATCAGGAATATTCAAATTAGAAGATTATATGATACCCTTGTCCACCTATAATATGGATTTAAAATAGTCTAAAATACTAATTTTTAAGGCTGAGTGCTGAAGAATTGATGTTTTTGAACTGTGGCACTGGAGAAGACTTCAAGAATATCAAGTCAGTCAATCCTAAAGGAAATCAGTCCTGAATATTCATTGGAAGGACTGATGCTAAAGCTGAAGTTCCAATACTTTGGCCACATGATGTGAAGACCTGACTCCTTCAAAAAGACCCTGATGCTGGGAAAGATTGAAGGCAGGAAGAGAAGGGGATGACAGAGGACGAGATGGTTGGATAGTATCATCGACTTAATGGACATGAGTTTTAGTAAGCTACGGGAGATGGTGAAGGACAGGGAAGCCTGGCGTGCTGCAGTCCATGGGGTTGCAAAAAGTCAGACACAACTGAGTGACTGAACAACAAGGACAATGATACTACTATACACTTATTTAATATGGATTTAAAATAGTCTAAATATTATTCTTTTATAAAAATGTAAAGGAAACTGTAACACACTGCTGGCATATAAATAGAAATATTTTACAGTACTTTAGATTACATTTGGCTAATATCTGAGAAAGTTTAAGATGCCCTTGTACATGATCCCAAAACTCCACTTCCAGGTATATACCCTAGAATTGCTCTTATGTAAAGGCTTAAGTACAAAAATGTTCACAAAAGAATCTCTTAGGTCGGAAAAATATGCATCAGTGTTGCAGTGAATCCTGAATATGCATTAAATAGAATAGTGTGGAATGCTTCCATTGACCTCTTATTTCTCTCTGGTTCCCCAGGATAATTATGATCTTCTTTTTCTTTCACAGTATTTGACACCTAGCCTATGTGTTCACAGAGAAGGCAATGTACTTTTACCTTTTCACTCCAGTACTTTTGCCTGGAAAATCCCATGGATGGAGGGGCCTGGTAGGCTGCAGTCCATGGGGTCGCCAAGAGTAGGACACGACTGAGCGACTTCACTTTCACTTTTCACTTTCATGCTTTGGAGAAGGAAATGGCAACCCACTCCAGTGTTCTTGCCTGGAGAATCCCAGGGACTGGGGGAGCCTTGTGGGGAGCCTGGTGGGCTGCCATCTATGGGGTCACACAGAGTCGGACACAACTGAAGTGACTTAGCAGCAGCAGCAGCAGCTATGTGTTCACAGGTCATTATCAGAAGAGATGAATATTGGTTTAAACTAACCACACATCTGTGGACATTCAACTTTCTTCTTCCTTTCCTTCTAAGTCACCATGAATTCAGTATATCTCCAGTCCCATGAATGGAATTGCCCTTTGGGGAAGCTGGACATGGAAGTAATTAAAAATGATCTTTATCAGTTTCATGACATCATGTAGCTGTCTTTTAAATTGGGCACTCATTTGTACATAAACTAGAAAAGATATGTACAAATTAGGGTATTGCCTGCAACTGTTTCCCCACCCACAAATTTGCACAACAGGCTGATATTCCCAAGGACTGCATCTGAGATTCTGACAAGGATTGGGCTAGCCATCAGACTGCTCAGTAGAAATATAATGCAATATTTTATGTATTTTAAAAACCATCACTAGTGAGAATGTTACAGCACAGGGAATTCTACTTAATGCTCTGTGATGAGGTGAATAACAAGGAAGTGCAAAAGGGAGGGGATGTATGTATAAGTATGCTGATTCATGTTGCTATACATTAGAAACTAACACAGCATTGAAAAGCAACCACATTCCAATGAAACTTAACTTTTTAAAAAATCACAAAAAAAGAATGCTAGGATCAAAATTTTATCAACTAGATCACCTTCAAATATGAGGGGATAATTCATATATTTGTGTGTGAATATGTACATATATATATACACATCTGTCTATCCCTGGTGGCTCAGACGATAAAGCTTCTGCCTGCAATGCGGGCGATCTGGGTTCAATGCCTGGGTCAGGAAGATCTCCTGGAGAAGGAAATGGCAACCCACTCCAATAGTCTTGCCTGAAAAATCCCATGGACAGTGGAACCTGGTAGGCTACAGTCCATAGGGTCACAAAGAGTCAGACACAACTGAGTGACTTCACTTTCTTTCTTTCACTTTACACATCTCTATATATATGTGTGTGTGAGTGTATATACATATATATATACATATATTTCTCATACACTTTCCTCTTCAGAAGAGTTACCCCATAAATATTTACATTTACATTTATATTTGAAGGAGTAATGAGAAGAAAAATTACACAACTACATGGATGTTAAGTTATATGAGAATTAATATGACCAAGTATATAATAATTTGTTTTCTTGAAAAATTAATCAAGAATAAAAAGAGAAAAAATAGAAACCATATGCTACAGAAGTGATTCCAGGAAAGAGACCCTTAAAGCTGGAATCTGGAATAAGCTGTCTAATTTGGTTAGGTTAGAGGATGGGAATGGTTTATTCTTCACGGAACTGGGAGAGTGGAAGTCAATGTAATTCAGTGGCAAACAACAGCAACAACCACAAAACTTATCCCCTGTACTCTTCTGGAATCATGCTACAGGTTTTGGGCCAAAGAATGTCTTCTGTGGGCATGCTCAGAGTCTCTAATTTCTTGGAAATGCAGAAAACACATCTATCTGAATTTAAGTTCTCCAATTTAATCTTGAGAGTAGCAATATTATAATGTAATTTCAAATGTTCATTGACTTGAAATTTCTAGTTTGGATTGGCAAAGAAGGCCCTGAGAATGAGTTGTAACTTTGATAGACTCCTGTCAACCTGCATACCTCCCATCTCTCTTTCACCACTTCTCCCTCCTTTGGGGAGATTAAAGGACCCTTCCATTCCTTGTTTTGTCACTAAGTCATGTCCAACTCATTGGTGATACCATGGACTACAGCCCCCTAGGTTTCTCTGTCCATGGGATTTCCCAGGCAAGAAGACTGGGGAGGGTTGCCATTTCCTTCTCCAGGGATCTTCCCAACCCAGGGACTGAAGCGGGTCAGCCTGCTTGGCAGGCTGATTATTTACCACTGAACCACCTGGGAAGCCCTAGAGGCCTGTGTGATGGACATGAGTTTGGATAAACTCCAGCAGTTGGTGATGGACAGGGAGGCCTAGCGTGCTGCAGTTCATGGGGTCGCAAAGAGTCAGACACGACTGAGTGACTGAACTGAACTGATGTATCAGTTCAGTTCAGTTTTCTGTCATGTCTAACTTCTTGCAATCCCATGAAGTGTAGCACATAAGGCTACCCTGTCCATGACCAACTCCTGGAGCTTGCTCAAACTCATGTCCATCAAGTCAGTGAGGCCATCCAACCATCACATCCTCTGTTGTCTCTTTCTCCTCCTGCCTTCCATCCTTCACAATCTCAGAGCCTTTTCCAACTAGTCAGTGCTCTGCATCAGGTGGCCAAAGTATTACAGTTTCAGCCTCAGCATCAGTCCTTCCAATGAATATTCAGGACTGATTTCCTTTAGGATGGACTAGTTGGATCTCCTTGAGCTCTCAAGATCTTGAGAGCTCAAGGGACTCTCAAGAGGGTATATACATACACACATTTTCAGAGAATATTGTATTTTGCAAAAATATTAAAAGACATCATCATAGCCATCAATACAACCATCTGATTAAGTAGTTTCTTTATTATAAAGATTAGTAAACACAATTTTCGGAGAAGGCAATGGCACCCCACTTGCCTGGAAAATCCCATGGATGGAGGAGCCTGGTAGGCTGCAGTCCATGGGGTCACTAAAAGTCAGACACGACTGAGCGACTTCACCTTCACTTTTCACTTTCATGCATTAGAGAAGGAAATGGCAACCCACTCCAGTGTTCTTGCCTGGAGAATCGCAGGGACACAGGAGCCTGGTATATCAATTGCTGGTATCATCATCGTTTACCACCAGATATCAATGCTCTTATAAACCATTGATAAATAAGATTGTGAAGCATTAGTGTAAAAATAGGAAGGAAAAAAAAAAGCCAGTAAAACAGAATAAAACAGAAGCCAGACAAACACATATTAATACTTTACAAAGTTATGTTATGTGTAAGAAATGTTCCACTGCAGTGAAGTGAGAGGAAATTCTACTATTTTTAAGAAATTGAATGAGTTTGTTTAAATAAGCACACAGAGAAAAAAATAATATTGTAACCACCTACCTCATACTAAGGGCTTCCCAGGTGGCTCAGTGGTAACGATCCACCTGCCAAGCAGGAGACAGTGGACATGTGTTCTATTCCTGGGTTGGGAAGATCCCTTGGAGGAGGAAATGGCAACCCATTCCAGTATTTTTGCCTGGAAAACTACATGGACAGAGGAAGTTGGAGGGCTATAGGCCATGGGGTCACAAAGAGTTGGACTTAGTGACTAAACAACAACAGCAACCTCACCCTAAACACAGAAATATATTCTAGATAGATTATAGATATAAGTGCAAGTAAAAATAGAATTGTCTCTTAGAAGATAAAGCATAAGGAAACATTTTCAAAATCTTGGAGTGGGAATTATTTCTTAATCAGCATTTAAAAGTAGTAACTACACAGGAAAATCTAAGGAACTGAAATATATTATGAATAAGAACTTCTGCTTACCAAATGCATTTTCTGAGTAAATACACAGGCCAAAGTATGAAGAAAGTTATTTGAAATATATGTTATTCTAAAAAAAGACTCATAGTCCCAATTATAAAGAAGTTTAATGTACTAATAAGGCAAATAACTCAACAAAAGTTGGCAAAAGAAAGGGATGACCCAAAAGCTTACTTGCATAATATCATTAGTCATCAGGAAAAATATGTATTGAAGAAAATGAGGATCCATTACATACTCAATAAGATGAATAAAACAAAACAAAACAAAAAATTACCAAAAGGTGATGAATGCATTAAACACCTGAAATTCATCTCTGTTACTATTTGGAGTGTGAATCTGTAGTATACCTTTGGAAAACAAAGCAGCAAAATATCTTTATATTCATGATACAAATTTAAATCATTCTACTCAATCATCTAATAGTATATACAAGGGTGAGCAGTTCCAATCTGCCTCTCAAAATCCTTTAACAGGTGTGGACGTGTTTTTGTTTAAAAATAGCCATATTCCTACTTGAAAACTAGGTGGCTGGCCATGACTCGGTCTTTCTGATCACCAGACAGCGCATGTGCCACTCTCCCCCGGCCCTCCCTGTGCATGTTTGTTGCCCTTCCCTGTCACTTCTGGCTTCCCTCTCCTCCCGACTTGCACCACACAGGTGACCGCCCAGTGCCCCCTTACCCTGTTTAGGAGCTAACCAGTCTCGCCTCATGTGGTGTCCCTCCCTGGCCTCCATGGCCGGTGGCGTCCCTGGGCAGAGAAGTGCCCTCGGTCCCCAAGGGGGGAAGCTGGGCACAGCAAGTTGCACATGAGGGCCGTGGAGGCGCTGGTACGCAGCAGGAGAGTGTTCTCTGGGCCAGTTGTGGCTCTGGGTGGTGGTGGTGGTGGGCGCAAGACCCTAGAGGGGGGTGCCATGGGGGCCAGGAAGGGCAGTAGATATCCAGGGTGCCAGGGGACCACTCCTGTGCTGGAGGCTTCTGGCGATTCGATTCCATGGTGGGATGCAGAAGCTGCTTCGCTTCTGGGTCATTTTGAATGGCTTCCGGGCCCCTCGCTGTCGCTAGAGGCCACCCCACCTCCACTGTTGGTTCTGTGCCTCTGCTCTGTCTTTGCCACGTGGGCCTACGTGGCAGCACTCCATTGGTGCCTTGTCCGTCCTGTCCTCTGATCCCTGGGGCTGCGCCCTGGTGCATCTCGCTTCCCAGGCCCGCCTGGTCCCCGCTCCATTGCCCTTTGCCTCCTGTCCGCCGATGTTGTTGCGTGCTGAACCAGGAAGATCGCCTGTGCCCTTAGGCAGTTGGTGATGGACAGGGAGGCCTAGCGTGCCGCAGTTCATGCGGTTGTAAAGAGTCAGACACGATTGAGTGATTGAACTAAACTGAACTGATGTATCAGTTCAGTTCAGTTGTTCTGTCATGTTTGCTGGTACTGCTGCTAAGTTGCTTCAGTCGTGTCCGACTCTGTGTGACCCCATAGATGGCAGCCCGGCAGACTTCCTGGTCCCTGGGATTCTCGAGGCAAGAACACTGGAGTGGGTTGTCATTTCCTTCTCCAATGCATGAAAGTGAAAAGTGAAAGTGAAGTCGCTCAGTTGTGTCAGACTCTTAGTGACCCCATGGACTGCAGCCTATCAGGCTCCTCCATCCATAGGATTTTCCAGGCAAGAGTACTTGTGTGGGGTGCCATTGCCTTCTCTGTCATGTCTAACTCCTTGTAATCCCGTGGAGTGCAGCACATGAGGCTTCCCTGTCCATGACCAACTCCTGGAGCTTGCTCAAACACATGTCCATTGAGTCAGTGATGCCATCCTACCATCTCATCCGCTTTTGTCCCCTTCTCCTCCTGCTTTCAATCCTTCCCAATATCAGGGCCTTTTCCAATTAGTCGGTGCTCCGCATCAGGTGGCCAAAGTATTAGAGCTTCAGCCTCAGCATCAGTCCTTCCAAAGAATATTCAGGGCTGATTTCCTTTAGGATGGACTAGTTGGATCTCCTTGAGCTCTCAAGATCTTGAGCGTTCAAGGGAATCTCAAGAGGGTATATACATACATACATTTTCAGAGAATATTGTATTTTGCAAAAATATTAACAGACATCATCATAGCCATCAATACAACCATCTGATTAAGTAGTTTCTTTATTATAAAGATTAGTAAACACAATTTTCGGAGAAGACAATGGCACCCCACTCCAGGACTCTTGCCTGGAAAATCCCATGGACGGAGGAGCCTGGTAGGCTGCAGTCCATGGGGTGGCTAAGAGTCAGACACAACTGAGTGACTTCACTTTCACTTTTCACTTTCATGCATTGGAGAAGGAAATGGCAACCCACTCCAGTGTTCTTGCCTGGAGAATCGCAGGGACACAGGAGCCTGGTATATCAATTGCTGGTATCATCATCATTTACCACCAGATATCAAGGCTCTTATAAACCATTGATAAATAAGACTGTGAAGCATTAGTGTAAAAAAAGGAAGAAAAAAAAATGGCCAGTAAAACAGAAGCCAGACAAACATATATTAATACTTTATAAAGTTATGTTATGTGTAAGAAATGTTCCACTGCAGTGAAGTGAGAGGAAATTCTACTATTTTTAAGAAATTGAATGAGTTTGTTTAAATAAGCACACAGGAAAAAATAAGAATAATGTAACCACCTACCTCATACTAAGGGCTTCCCAGGTGGCTCAGTGGTAACGATCCACCCGCCAAGCAGGAGACAGGGGACACAGGTTCTATTTCTGTGTTGGGAAGATCCCTTGGAGGAGGAAATGGCAACCCATTCCAGTATTCTTGCCTGGAAAATTACATGGACAGAGGAGGTTGGAGGGCTATAGGCCATGGGGTCACAAAGAGTGGGACTTAGTGACTAAACAACAACAGCAACCTCACCCTAAACACAGAAATATATTCTAGATAGATTATAGATATAAGTGCAAATAAAAATAGAATTGTCTCTTAGAAGATAAAGCATAAGGAAAGATTTTCAAAATCTTGGAGTAGGAATTATTTCTTATCCAGGATTTGAAAAGTAATAACTACACAGGAAAATCTAAGGAACTGAAATATATTATGAATAAGAACTTCTGCTTACCAAATGCATTTTCTGAGTAAATACACAGGCCAAAGTATGAAGAAACTTATTTGAAATATATATTATTCTAAGAAAAGACTCATAGTCCCAATTATAAAGAAGTTTAATGTACTAATACGGCAAATAACCCAACAAAAGTTTGGCAAAAGAAAGTGATGACCCAAAAGCTTACTTGCATAATATCATTAGTCATCAGGAAAAATATGTATTCAAGAAAATTAGGACCCATTACATACTCAACAGGATGAATAAAACAAAAAAGAAATCAATATAGTGAAAATGAGTATACTACCCAAAGCAATCTATAGATTCAATGCAATCCCTATCAAGCTACCAACAGCATTCTTCACAGAGCTAGAACAAATAATTTCACAATTTGTATGGAAATACAAAAAACCTCGAATAGCCAAAGCGATCTTGAGAAAGAAGAATGGAACTGGAGGAATCAACCTACCTGACTTCAGGCTCTACTACAAAGCCACAGTTATCAAGACAGTATGGTACTGGCACAAAGACAGAAATATAGATCAATGGAACAAAATAGAAAGCCCAGAGATAAATCCATGCACATATGGACACCTTATCTTTGACAAAGGAGGCAAGAATATACAATGGATTAAAGACTATCTCTTTAACAAGTGGTGCTGGGAAAACTGGTCAACCACTTGTAAAAGAATGAAACTAGAACACTTTCTAACACCATACACAAAAATAAACTCAAAATGGATTAAAGATCTAAATGTAAGACCAGAAACTATAAAACTCCTAGAGGAGAACATAGGCAAAACACTCTCTGACATACATCACAGCAGGATCCACTATGACTCACCTCCCAGAATATTGGAAATAAAAGCAAAAATAAACAAATGGGACCTAATTAACCTTAAAAGCTTCTGCACATCAAAGGAAACTATTAGCAAGGTGAAAAGACAGCCTTCAGAATGGGAGAAGATAATAGCAAATGAAGCAACTGACAAACAACTAATCTCGAGAATATACAAGCAACTCCTACAGCTCAACTCCAGAAAAATAAATGACCCAATCAAAAAATGGGCCAAAGAACTAAATAGACATTTCTCCAAAGAAGACATCCAGATGGCTAACAAACACATGAAAAGATGCTCAACATCACTCATTATCAGAGAAATGCACATCAAAACCACTATGAGGTACCATTTCACACCAGTCAGAATGGCTGCGATTCAAAAGTCTACAAGTAATAAATGCTGGAGAGGGTGTGGAGAAAAGGGAACCCTCTTACACTGTTGGTGGGAATGCAAACTAGTACAGCCACTATGGAGAACAGTGTGGAGATTCCTTAAAAACCTGGAAATAGACATGCCTTATGATCCAGCAATCCCACTGCTGGGCATACACACTGAGAAAACCAGAAGGGAAAGAGACACGAGTACCCCAATGTTCATCGCAGCACTGTTTATAATAGCCAGGACATGGAAGCAACCTAGATGTCCATCAGCAGATGAATGGATAAGAAACCAGTGGTACATATACACAATGGAGTATTACTCAGCCATTAAAAAGAATACATTTGAATCAGTTCTAATGAGGTGGATGAAACTGGAGCCTATTATACAGAGTGAAGTAAGCCAGAAAGAAAAACACCAATACAGTATACTAACGCATATATATGGAATTTAGAAAGATGGTAACAATAACCCTGTGTATGAGACAGCAAAAGAGACACTGATGTATAGAACAGTCTTATGGACTCTGTTGGAGAGGGAGAGGGTGGGAAGATTTGGGAGAATGGCATTGAAACATGTAAAATATCATGTATGAAACGAGTTGCCAGTCCAGGTTCGATGCACGATACTGGATGCTTGGGGCTGGTGCACTGGGACGACCCAGAGGGATGGAATGGGGAGGGAGGAGGGTTCAGGATGGGGAACACATGTATACCTGTGGCGGATTCATTTTGATATTTGGCAAAACTAATACAGTTATGTAAAATTTAAAAATAAAATAAAATTAAAAAAAAAATAAAAAAAAAAAAGAAAGAAATTACCAAAAGGTGATGAGTGTGTTAAACACCTGAAATTCATCTCTATTACTATTTGGAGTGTAAATCTGTAGTATACCTTTGGAAAACAAAGCAGCAAAATATCTTTATATTCATGAAACAAATTCAAATCATTCTACTCAGTCAGCTGATAGTATATATAAGGGTGAGCGGTTCCAACCTGCCTCTCAAAATCCTTTAACAGGTGTGGACGTGTTTTTGTTTAAAAATAGCAATATTCCTACTTGAAAACTAGGTGGCCGGCCATGACTCAGTCTTTCTGATCACCAGACAGAGCAAGTGCCCCTGCCCCCAGCCCGCCCTGTGCGTGTTTGTTGCTCTTCCCCGTCACTTCCAGCTTTTCCCGGCTCCCGGCCCACCCCACACAGGTGACCGCCCAGTGCCCCCTTACCCTGTTTAGGACCTAACCCGTCTCGCCTCATGTGGTGTCCTTCCCTGGCCTCCATGGCTGGTGGTGTCTCCGGGCACAGAAGTGCCCTCGGTCCCCGAGGGGGGAAGCTGGGCACAGCAAGTTGCACGTGAGGGCCGTGGAGGCACCGGTACACAGTGGGAGAGTGCTCTCCTGGGCCAGTTGTGGCTCTGGGTGTTGGCGGTGGTCAGCACAAGCCCCGATAGGGGGGCACCATGGGGGCCAGGAAGGGCAATAGACATCCTGGGTGCCAGGGGACTGCTCCTGCACTGGAGGCTTCTTGCGGTGAGATTCCATGGCGTGACGCAGAAGCAGCTTCACTTCCCAGTCATTCAGAATGGCTTCTGGGCCCCTCGCAGTAGCTGGTGGCCACCCCACCTCCACTGTCGGTTCTATGCCTCTGCCACGTCTATGCCACGTGGGCCTACGTGGCAGCACTCCATTGGTGCCTCGTCCGTCCTGTCCTCTGATCCCTGGGGCTGCGCCCTGGTGCATCTCGCTCTCCCGGCCTGCCTTGGCTCATCTTTATTGCCCTTTGCCTCCTTCTGTCCGCTGAGGTTGTTGCGTGCTGGACCAGGAAGAGCACCTGAGCCCCCCAGTGTGATGCCCCCTGCCCTGCGCTCCTCCAAGTGTGCGCAGGTCACCGCCTTGCTACCATGCCTATACCACCACCCGTGGAGGGGTGGAAGTGAGGGTGCCATGGCCGTCCCTGATGTTCCCGCTGGTGTCCTTAGCCCCACTTCTGGCGCCTGGGCCCTCAAGGAGGGTCTCCCCATCAGAACTTTGGGGAAGGATGCTGCGTCCCTAGTGGATGGAGCGTGGGGGATCCTTCGGCCTCCCCATGGGAGGAGCGGATCACCCGGCCTTAGGTGATTGCCCTCCCCATTCTTCACCTCGTTGAGTTTCGCTGCCACTGCCCTTCACCCCATGCCCAGCATGCCAGGTGCCCTGTGCTCACTTGGGATACCAAGGTGGTGCAGTAGAAAAGAATCAGCCTGCTAATGCAGGCAGTTGCAAAAGATGCAAGTTCAATCCCTGAGTGGGGAAGATGCCCTGGAGGAGGAAATGGCAACCCCCTCGTGTATTCTTGCCTGGAAAATTCCTTGGACAGAGGAGTCTGGCGGGCTGCAGTCCAAGGGGTCAGAGAGTCAGAGAGGCGGACACGACTGAGCACATGCACATATACACATGAGAAAAAAAGAATCCCAGATACAACTCAACTGTTGTGTAAAGAATTTTGTAATTGGCTTTCCAGAAATGCCACCTTTAGTAGCTGACTTAGTAGAAGGAGGACCCGGATTACACAGGAGGGTTGAGAAAGTGGCTCCTGTATCCGGTAGGAATTTAACAGGATGGCCTCTTCTAGTTAGAGTTACCTGAGGCTCCTGTGTGGTAATGAGGACAGAAGCCAAAGTGGGAAGCCCTGGGCCCCATGAATCTTGATCTTGTGTCTGAGTTTCTGACCCTTGAAACCTACGTCCCTGGGGATATTACTCTTCCAGTGATCTCCCTTGCAAGTGGGGCAGGGCCTTGGTGGTGGCCTCTGCTTGCCTTGGGGGCATTGTCTCTTAAAGTGTCCATTCTTGCCACAATAAAAAAAGGCTCCAGGTTTTTGCTTGTGTCCTCCCACCTTTGTAGCCCTAAAGTTAACTCCCTTTAGGGCCATAAGGAGAGCTTTGGCCTTTCTCTTATCTCTATTCCCCTTTTCTTTAGGTTCTTCCTGATTTCTGTTTAAGAATACTGATGTGGCAGCTCTTACCAGTGTAGGGTAAGGGAGTTAGAGGAGGCGAGGTTCGGAAAAAGAAGGAGACCGGCACTTTACGGAACGGATTCACCTTTAATGAGGCAAGAAGAGGCAGCATCAGATTAATGACCTGCTGCGCTAACCCAAGAAAAGAGTAATTATATATAGGCATATATATGGACATCTACTGTTAAAGGTGCCTGTTCTTCTCCAAGGTTGTTTGGAGTGAGTGAAGTCTCTCAGTCATGTCCAGCTCTTTGTGACCCCATGGACTGTAGCCCTACCAGGCTTCTCTGTCCATGGGATTTCCCAGGCAAGAATACTGGAGTGGGTTGCCATTTCCTTCTCCAGGAGATCTTCCTGATACAGGGATTGAACCCGGGTCTTCTGCATTGTAGGCAGACGCTTTACCATCTGAGCCACAGGGAAGCCAGGGAAGTCTTCGGAGTAGTTATTTCTTAAACGGCTGGGGCAAGGAATTCTGGAGACCAGCTGGGACCAGTTAGGAGCTGGGTGTGATCAACCTTATTGTCCATTTTTTTTTTCTTCAGGTCAGAGTTCTTTGTTTTGCATAGAATGGTGAGGAGGACCTGGAAAGGCCAGTTTTAGGAGTTTCCTCTGACTATCTGGAGCCAACTGATTAATAAATTTATCTTTAAGAATAAGAAAGCTGTGGTACATGTACACAATGCAGTATTACTCAGCCATTAAAAAGAATACATTTGAATCAGTTCTAATGAAGTGGATTAAACTGTAGCCTATTATACAGAGTGAAGTAAACCAGAAAGAAAAAGACGAATACAGTATATTAACGCATATATATGGAATTTAGAAAGACGGTAATGACAACCCTGTATGCGAGACAGCAAAAGAGACACAGATGTATAGAACAGTCTTTTGGACTCTGTGGGAGAGGGAGAGGGGGATGATTTGGGAGAATGGCATTAAAACATGTATAATATCATATAAGAAACTAATCGCCAGTCCAGGTTCCATGCAGGATACAGGAAGCTTGGGGCTGGTGCACTGGGATGACCCAGAGGAATGGTATGGGGAGGGAGGTGGGAGGGGGGTTCAGGATGGGGAACACGTGTACATCTGTGGTGGATGAATGTTGATGTATGGAAAAACTAATACAATATTGTAAAGTAAAAATAATAATAATAAAATAAAATTTAAAAAAAGAATAAGTTTGGGGCATCTGGGTCCAAATTAGTGTGCTTTCTTAGTGCCTCCCTGAGCCTTTCCAGAAAAGCTGTGTGAATTTCTTCCTTTTCCTGAGTCACTCCAGATAGTTTGGAGTAGTCTAAGGGCTTAGCTTGTGGTTTTTTTAAGCCTTCCTTAATGCAAGTGATAAAGTGAACTCTCTTCCAGTCATCACTGTCTTTGTCATGTGCCCAATTAGGATCAGCTACGGGCACTCCCTGGAGCCCTGTAGGTAACCAGGCTAATTCACTGTCAGGTCTCTCCTGCATGCCAATAGCATACCATTCATCTCCCCATCCCTGGGCATTTTTAATTACTAGTTCTTTCATTGTCAGTAAGGGTGCTAGTCAGGATTAGCATAATATCTTTCCGTGCCATTTCAAATATTGTTTTAGACCCTGGAAAACACTTATATAATTTTCAAGATCTTCAGTAAAGCTTCCTAGGTCTAATTTAATTTGCCTTAAGTCTCAGAGGGGGAAAGGAACATGGACTCCTGTGGCTCCCAAGTCCCCATTAGGAGCTTCTTGTAATGGAAGGAGGGGAGGATATAGCCTAGAGATCACCAGTGTTGGGTTAGGAGCCACTGGGGTAGGAGCTGCTGCTGGTGCCCAAGGCATTACCAGAGATTGTGGAGGCTCCTGTGGGCTAGGTTTGGGCAGCTCTGGTTAAGGGTGACAGTTTGGACCTGAGGACTTGGAGGAAGTTATAGGCAGCATGGAAGTTGCAAGCCCACAACTCCTGGATGAGAGGGTTTTCTCTCTCAAGACAAAACCTGTATATATGGCACTTCTGACCATTTTCCTTCTTGACTACAAAAGATGTCTAGTTGGAGGATGGGATTATAATCAAATGAGCCCTCAGGGGGTCATTTTTCACCATCAGATAGATCCTATTGAAGCTATGCCTTGGTGCAGAAAAAGATCATACTCTTCTTTAACAAGGTCTAAGGGTCAAACTTCTTCTAGATCTTCAGTATACTTGCCAAAGGCATCTACTTTGAGCTGGGTGTAGGGCACAAAGAGGTGGCTCCCATCTGAAAGATGGAAGACCAGCGTCCAGTGCTCTTCATCTTTTCTCTGGTTCTTCTGATAGAGGGTGTCCCCACCTTGCACAGTGGGAGCAAAGAAACACCAATAAAGTATGCTTCCCTCAACTTTGGAGTGCACCTGGTCTTGAGCATCATTATCCGGTTACCCTGGACTGTTGTCCTCTTCCTGTCTCTATCTTCCTTTCCACCTAGAGATAGATATAGAGTGAGAGCCTAAGTTGGTGAACTTGCTGTGCTCTTGAACAATGGGTGTGCCTGAACTGGAGTTCCCCTAAAGCAAGCTATGTAGTGCACAAGGTTTGTAGTAGTTACACACACTCTGAAATGATCCTACCTTAAGTGAAAAATCTCATAACCTCTAAATGTTAGGAAAGAGAAATGGTAGATGTTCTGCGGTTCTCACTGAGGCAGCAGCCTAGCAGAGATTTTGCTCAGCACCCCAGGTCAATCTGCTGGCTAGTACCGAGACTCATGCCACTGTATACTAATGCTGTCTGCCTTTGGAACTTAGGCAGGCTTGTGAAATAGAATGACTCAAGAGACCATGCAGCTAGATTAGGTAATGAGAAGTGAATGACAGATTTGAGAGTGAGTGTCTGTGCTTACCTTGAGTAGGCATTCAGGCTTTCCAGACAAGCCCCCAAAAGATGAGACAGGTCCGAGTTCTTGTCCACGCAGCCAAAGAATGGAATCCATGAACATGCAAACGTACATGGTAGTAACTGAATAAGATTTATTAAAGAGGAGGAAAGTGCAAAGCTCTCAGCATAGACACTTAGCATAGAGAGGGGGTAAAGAATCACCCCAAGGTGGTTTTTATACCCTTCCTTTCAATCACATTATTTCTAAATATTAAATTTAAAGGTCAAGAAACTTAACATCATTTTTATGACTTCCTTTGATCCTTGGATTAAGTCACTTTCCTTTTTCATGCCCTCTGTCCATTTTACCATGGGCCAGATGTATGGTCTTAAGATTAATGATCACCATTGTTTCACCCTCAAGCATATGGAACAGAATGCAATTGCTGCTCTTCTTTGGAACTGAGTGCTGATAATTGATCAGACTAAAGACACATTCCAGGAATCCAGGACAATGGAGCAGGATGTTTACTGAAAACAAGGCTGAGGTTTCAGAGTTTTACACTGACTGCCTAGTAATTTATACTGGAACAGCACTGTCATGGCAGAAATCAAAAAGGAACTAAAGGTGAAAGAGGAGAGTAAAAAAAAAAAAAAAAAAACTTGCTAGCTTCAACCTCAGCATTGAAGAAATTAAGATCATGGTATCTGATATCATTAAGATAATGAGCAACCTAGAAAGCATATTAAAAAAGCAGAGACATTACTATGCCAACAAAGGTCCGTCTAGTCAAGGCTATGGTTTTTCTAGTAGTCATGTATGGATGTGAGAGTTTGACTCTAAGGAAAGCTGAGCACTAAAAAATTGATGCTTTTGAACTGTGGTGTTGGAGAAGACTCTTGAGAGTCCCTTGGAGTGCAAGGAGATCCAACCAGTCCATCCTAAAATAAATCAGTCCTGAATATTCATTGGAAGGACTGATGTTGAAGCTGAAACTCCATTACTTTGGCCACCTGATGTGAAGAGCAGACTCACTTGAAAAGACCCTGATGCTGGGAAAGACTGAGGGCGGGAGGAGAAGGGGCCAACTGAAGATGAGATGGTTGGAAGGCATCACTGACTCAATGCGCATGAGTTTAAGTAAACTCTGGGAGTTGGTGATGGACAGGAAGGCCTGGTGTAATGCAGTCCATGGGGTAGCAAGAGTCAGACACGACTGTCTAAACTGAACTGAACTGAATGGCATCTGGTCCCATCACTCCATAAGAAGTAGATGGGGAACCAATGGAAGCAATGAGACTTTATTTTCAGTTCAGTTCAGTTGCTCATTTGTGAGCGACTCATTGCAACCCCATGAATTGCAGCACGCCAGGCCTCCCTGTCCATCACCAACTCCCGGAGTTCACTCAGACTCACGTCCATTGAGTCGGTGATCCCATCCAGCCATCTCAGCCTCTGTCTTCCCCTTCTCCTCCTGCCCTAAGTCCCTCCCAGCATCAGAGTCTTTTCCAATGAGTCAACTCTTCGCATGAGGTGGCCAAAGTACTAGAGTTTCAGCTTTAGCATCATTCCTTCTGAAAAACACCCAGGGCTGATCTTTAGAATGGACAGTTTGAATCTCCTTGCAGTCCAAGGGACTCTCAGGAGTCTTCTCCAACACCACAGTTCAAAAGCATCAATTCTTCAGTGCTCAGCTTTCTTCACAGTCCAACTCTTACATCCATACATGACCACTGGAAAAAGCATAGCCTTGACTAGACAGACCTTTGTTGGCAAAGTAATGTCTCTGCTTTTTGGAGGGCTCCAAAATGACTGCAGACAGTGACTGCAGCCATGAAATTAAGACACTTGCTCCTTGAAAAAAAGGCTATGACAGTGTATTGAAAAGCAGAGACATCACTTTACCAACCAAACTCCGTATAGTGAAGGCTATGGTTTTCCAGTAGTCATGTGTGGATGTGAGAGTTCAACTGTAAAGAAGGCTGAACACCAAAGAGTTGATGCTTTTGAACTGTGGTGTTGGAGAAGACTCTTGAGAGTCCCCTGAACAGTTCAAAGATCAAACCAGTCAATCCACTCTGAATATTCATTGGAAGGACTGATGCTGAAGCTGCAGTTTCAATAATTTGGCCACCTGATTCAAAGAACTGACTCATTTGGAAAGACCTTGATGCTGGCAAAGATTAAAGGCAGGAGGAGAAGGGGATAATAGAGGATGAGATGGTTTGATGGCATCATCGACTCAATGAACATGAGTTTGAGCAAACTCTAGAAGATAGTGAAGAACAAGGAACTCAAGTGCTATAGTCCAAGGTGTCCAAAGAGTTGGACATGACTAAGTAAATGAACAATAGCAACATAGTAGTCCTATTTTTAGTTTTTAAAGTAACTACTCTTTTCCATAATGGCTTCACCAATTTATAGTCCCATTAACAGTATGGGGTGGGGGGTGTTACATTTTCTTCATGCCCTCCCCAGCATTTGTTATTGACATTTTAATGATAACCATTCTGACTATTGTGAGGTGGTACATCGTTGTAGTTTTGACTTGCATTTCTCATTATTAGTGATGTTCAACATCATTTTATATGCTTATGAGCCATCTCTATGTTTTCTTTGGAAAGATGTTTATTTAGGTCTTCTGCTCAGTTTTTGGTTGCGTTTTTGTTGTTGTTGTTGTTGTTGTTATTGAGTTGTATGAGTTGTTTGTATATTTTGGATATTAATCCTTTGTTATTCACACCATTTGCAAATGTTTCCTCCCATTCTGTAGATTATATTTCATTTTGTTTCTGGTTTCCTTTGCTGTGGAAAAGCTTATGAGTTTGATTATGTTCCTTTTTTATTTTCGCTTTTATATCTATTGCCTTGGGAGACTGATACATGAAAATATTGCTGTGATTTATGTCAGAGAATGTTTTGCTATATTCTCTTCTAGTTCTGTCATGTCATGTCTTATATTTAAAACTTTAAGCCATTTTCAATTTACTTTTGTGTATGGTGTGAGGGTGTACTCTAACTTCATCAATTTACATGTGACTTTCCAGCTTTCCCAACACCATTTGTGGATGAGACTATCTTTTGTCCATTGTGTATTCTTGCCTCATTTGTTGAAGATTAATAGACAATAGATATGTGGGGTTATTTCTATTCCATTGATCCACATGTCTGTTTTTGTGCCAATACCATTCTGTTCTGATTACCATAGTTTTGTAGCATTGTCTGAAGCCTGTGAAGGTTATAGCTCCTGCTTTGATCATTTACCTTAGGATTGCTTTTGATGTTTTTTGCTTTGTTTTGTTTTTTCAAGTAAATTTTGAGATATTTGTTTCAGTTCTGAGAAAAATGTCATAGTTGACTTGACAGAGATTGCATTAAATCTGTGGATTGCTTTCTGTAGTGTGGGCATTTTAACAATATTAATTCTTCCAATCAAATATCATGGGTATCATTCCATTTCTTTGAATCATCTTAAATTTCCTTTATCCATGTTTAGTATTTGTCAACATATAGTTCTTTTGCCTCCTTAGTCAGGTTTATTCATAAGTATATTTTTTCAGTCAATTTTAAAAGGGACTTTTTAAAGCAAATTATTCATTTTTATTTGGAGGATAATTGTGGTACAGTGTTGTGTGGTTTCTGCCATACATCAACATGAATCAGCCATAAGTATACATATGTCCCCTCCTTCCTAAATCCTCCTCCCACCTCCCATCCCATGCCACCCATCTAGGTTGTCAAAGAGCACCAGTTTGTGCTCCTTGTGTTATACATAAAGTTAACATTAGCTATCTATTTTACATATGGTAATGTATATATTTCAATGCTATTCTCTCAGTTCATCCTATCTTCTCCTGCACCCTCTGTGTCCAGAAGTCTCTTCTCTATGCCTGAATCTCTATTCCTGCCTTGCAAAGACATACATTAGTACCATTTCCTATATCCCTTATATATGCAACACTTGTTTTTTTCTCCTTCTGACTTACTTAACTCTGTAATGCTCAAAATTCTCCAAGTGAGGCTTCAGCAATACATGAACTGTGAACTTCCAGATGTTCAAGTTGGTTTTAGAAAAGGCAGAGGAATCAGAGATCAAACTGCCAACATCTGCTGGATCATCCAAAAAGCAAGAGCGTTCCAAAAAAAAAAAAAAATCTCTGTCTGCTTTATTGACTTTGCCAAAGCCTTTGACTGTGTGGATCACAATAAACTGAGAAATTCTTCAAGAGATGGGAATACCAGACCAACTGATCTGCCTCTTGAGAAACCTGTATGCACATCAGGAAGCAACAGTGAGAACTGGACATGGAACAACAGACTGGTTCCAAATAGGAAAAAAAGTAAGTCAATGTTGTATATTGTCACCCTGCTTATTTAACTTATATGCAAAGCACATCATGAAAAATGCTGGGCTGGAGGAAGCACAAGCTGGAATCAAGATTGTCAGGAGAAATATCAATAACCTCAGATATGCAGGTGACACCACCCTTATGTCAGAAAGTGAAGAAGAACTAAAGAGCCTCTTGATGAAAGTGAAAGAAGAGAGTGAAAAATTTGGCTTAAAGCTCAACATTCAGAAAATGAAGATCATGGCATCCGGTCCCATCACTTTGAGAGAGTCATTTCCTAGGCAGGTTGATAAGAAGTCCAGGGGTTCCCAAGGAGAGAGGGGTCTGGAATTCTCAATGAGGAAGAAAGGACAAACTTTTGTGTCCTTATACATTCCTTAGGATTATATAACAATAATGTATTCTGTTTGAGGACAGTCTCTGGAAAAAAAGCTTCTGGCTAATCCTCTTATCTTAAGGTGTAAATATGGAAGTAGGTCTAGTGAGGTCTTTACAACCTCCAGACATTCTTTTGATTTACTGTAATAACTAATTAGAGAGTATATAACTCCATGGCTAACACTAGCAGGGGGGTACTCTTTCTGCCCCCTTCTGATGCCTATGTCAGAAGTTTTCTCTATCTCCTTTATACTTTAATAAAACTTTATTTCACAAAAGCTCTGAGCAATCAAGCCTCTTCTCTGGCCCCAGATTGAATTCTTCTCCTCTGGAGGCCAAGAATCCAGAGGTCTTTGCATAGTTCAGCAACAGCCTTTCAACTTCATGGCGAATAGATGGGGAAACAGTGGAAAAAATGGCTGACTTTGTTTTGGGGGCTCCAAAATCACTGCAGATGGTGATTGCAGCCATGAAATTAAAAGACGCCTACTCTTTGGAAGGAAAGTTATGACCAACCTAGAGAGCATATTAAAAAGCAGAGACATCCCTTTGCTGACAAAGGTCCTAGGTCATATGGTTGTTCCAGTAGTTGTACAAATGGAAGAGTTGGACTATAAAGAAGGCTGAGTGCAAAAGAACTGATGCTTTTGAACTGTGGTGTTGGAGAAGACTCTTGAGAGTCCGTTTGACTGCAAGGGGATCAAGCCAGTCACTCTTAAAGGAAATCAATGTCAAATACTCATTGGAATGACTGAAGTTGAAGTGCCAATATTTTAGCCACCTGTTTTGAAGATCAGACTCATTGGAAAAGTCCCTGATGCTGGTAAAGATTGAAGACAAAAGGAGAAGAGGGCAGGAAATGATGAGGTAGTTAGAGGTAGTTAGCATCACTGACTCAATGGACATGAATTTGAGCAAACTCCAGGAAATAATGAAGGACAGGGAAGTTGGGCATACTGCAGTCCATGGGGTTGTAAAGAACTGGACATGACCTAGTGACTGAACAACAACAGCAGTGTCACACAGTGATGGTTTTAGTTTTAAAAGTAAGATCAAGACTTATTTAATTACACTCTTACACCCAGCAGACTGTATTATATAGGAAATATTTTCAATGAGAAATATGTGATGCCAGGTACTCACTAATGGATTTAATTATGATACAAATACCATAATAAGTGAAGGACTAGGAAATCTCGCGTGTTGCAGTCCATGGAGTCACAAAGAGTCCAACATGACTTAGTGGCTGAACAACAAGAAACTGTATTTTAATAAGTTTTCTTCAATTTTACTCTGGCTAATACGCTTGCAAATAGGAATACACACATATTTGTATGTGTTCAGGGGTCTGGGTGTCTCAGGGGGATCCCAAGCTGATAGCAGTCTGGCATGACTTCTAGCCCCTCACACTGTTACCATTACAAGATTACTCATTATAATATATACTCTCATATCATTGAGCAAAACATCCAAAACCTTTGATTTGTTGTCATTGTCGTATTTGTCCTTCATTAAAATGTAGAATTGTAAAGTATGTATTAATAAAAGATATTATCAAGAATGATGAGGGATTATTTTTACTCCTTCGTTTATTCAGAGTTTCTTCGTGAATAAACCACAATGTAAAATGATTAGCAGTGCATGTCTACCAGATCAAAAGATTTTCTTTTGTTTATTTTTGCCTTTCTATCAAGAGTTAATAAGCAAGAACTAGGACTTTACAAAAAGGGCCTTAAGAGTCCCCACAGTTTGTATAAACTTCAGACATTTTTAAAAACTAATTTGTCTTGGAGTACAGTTGCTTTACAATGTTGTGTTAGTTTCTGCTGCACAGCAAAGTGAATCAGTTACATATATACACTCATTTTCGACTCTTTATATATATATCAATTATAGAGTATTGACAGAGGAGCCTGATGAATTACAGTCAATGGGGTCACAAAGATTTGGGCACGACTGATTGACTAAGCACAGCACATAGAGAATTGAATAGAGTTCCCTGTGTTGTATACTAGAGCCTTATCAGTTGTCTACTTTGTATATAAGTGTATAAATATAAATCCCAATCTCCCAATTTATTCCAGACACTTTTTCTTGATCTCCTTGTTCTTTGACCATCTACTTCAGAAGGTGTGTCAATTCCTTCTCTACCATGAAGATATGTGAACATTTTACAACCCAGGAATGTCTTTCTCAAGAACCTGTGAGCCCACCTTCCTAAAAGTGATCATCTGAAAAATGGGTCCCTTTATCCCAGTCTGTGTAGAAAGGCAGAAGCTTCATTTCCACAAGTGCCAATGACTAAGCACAGATGGGAACCTTGAGGCTGAGGGCCTGTGTTATGTTCTCATTAGCTCACTCAGTGTTTACAAATCCCCCTATCCCAGTCACTTGTTTCAGGGGAGTTGAGTTCAATCTTTCTCCTTCCAGTAGTCTTGACCTTTATCACAATGTCTTGAATACAGTTTTCCTTGCCTATTTAACTCTTTCCAGTGCAATGTTTTTGGGAGGATCTGTGGCTCCTTTCTATTAACTAAATAGCTAAAGAAAACTCTTACTCTCAAAACCCATAATGATAGGTGCTTCAGTCAGTTAGGGGTGCAGTAACAGAATACCTTGGATGAGGGTGCTTATACAATAATTATTTGTTTCTCATAGTCTAAAGGTTGAGAGTCAAGGTCAGGATTCAGCACGGTCAGGTTCTGGTGAATGTGTCTTCCTTAGTTTTTGCCACCTTCTCATTTATCTTCATGTGGCAGAGAGAAAGGACGAGCTTTATTCCTCTTTTTAGAAAGATGGTAATGTCATGGGGACTCCACCCTCATGATGTAATTACCTCCCAAAGGCCCCACCTCCTGGGACCATCTCACTGGAGGTTAGGGTTTCAACATATAAATTTATGTGGGGACAGAGAGATTTAGTCCATAACAATAATAGCTCACACTACTTATAGTCAGCAGAATTTAGTTAGGATGTTCGAGGTACTATGCGCTTAACAGAGTGATATTCTCTAAGTTGGTCCCATTTCCTTGTTTTACATAATTTATCCTGTTTAATTATTAGAAATATTCACCAACTTTTATCAATAGTTCTTGAATCAACTGTAGGAAAACTTTCAAAAAGCCCAATATGTTGCTTGGTCAAAGAAATACAAATAGACTTGGCAAATTAGATCTGTAGTAAAACTCAGTGAATTCTCCACCATTGAAATCATGAATAGGACATAACAAATTTAATCACAAATTCTTTTAAAGTTCTTTAACTAACATGAATTGAACGTGCCCCTCTTTTCTCAGAAAACAACTGCAAGTTCATTATCTGATGAATAGACACATTGTAAATGAAATTTGTTAAAATGACTTAATCATTGATATACCATCATTATCACTTCCAGAATGTTTTCAGGTTTTTGAGACATAAATTATCACATGTGCTTTACAAAACACGCAGTTCCATTTATGACTTCATCAGGATATTTCTACTCTATATCATTTCTGGGGGAAATTTTCTATCATTACCCTAAAAAATTAATTAGTCCATTTTGACAAACATCTTTAGAAATATTTAGAATTGTTTAATAGAAAAGTTGTCTTTAAACACCTGCTGTTATTTTCCTATTTATTAAAATATTTTTAAAGGAGTACTTGGCCCTTAATAAAAATATTAGTCATACCATCCTTCCCCTTTTCCTTCTCACAACCAAAATAACAAAAATATTTAAATTACTGATGTTTTTGAAAATAAATGTCTTCATGATATAAGTAAAAGTAACCATAGTACAAAGACAGTGATGGGACTTCCTTTGTGTCCCAGGGCTTCAGAATCTGCCTGCCAGTGCAGAGGACATGGATCTGATCCCTGGTCTGGGAAGATCCCACATGCCGCTGAGCAACTAGCCCGTGCACCACAGCTACTCACCCAGGACCCTAGAGCCTGCGAGTTACAGCTACTGAAGCCTGTGCACCTAGAGCCTGTGCTCCACAACAAGAGACAGGTCCCTACTCAGGACAGCTAGAGACAAGACAAGCATGACAAGGAAGACCTAGCATAGACAAAAACAAATAAACAAAAATTAAAAAAAAAATTAAAGATAGTGATAAATTGAAAACATGCTTGCAACACACAACAAAAACGTTCATTTTTGTGAGAAGAATTTACAGGGATCCAAATAAAGAGTACAAGTAGATACATTAGGTATGAAACTTAATTTTGTTTATAAGATTAAATCTTAGGCTTTGTTTCTTCTAGGAAAGTCTGGGGACTCAGAAGGAGTAGAAATGGGTAGAGGAGACTGTACTAGGGGAGGGGTGGGCGCACAGTCAATATTGTAAGACCTTCAGTGGGACCCTTAGCCTAGGGTTAGAGGTCATGCTCCACCAACAGGAAACCTGTCAGCAGTCCTCACCAGAGTTTGATGAGTCTGGGACAGAGGCCTCTCCATGCGCTATCCAGGCCCTCAGGCCTCAGGGCAGATGGGTGAGATGGGGGCCCAGGACAGTTTAGGGACTGTGTCCCACAGAGTCCCAGAGCCCTTGCCATGGGTGCCCACAGGCCAGATCCAGGCCACAAAGCAGCTGAAGTGAAAGTGAAAGTCGCTCAGTAGCGTCTGACTCTTTGCGACCCCATGGACTATACAGTCCATGGCATTCTCCAGGCCAGAATGCTGGATTGGGTAGCCTTTCCCTTCTGCAGGGGTTCTTCCCAACACAAAGCAGTGAACCTCTCCCCAGTCCCTGCCTCCATGACCTATAAGCTGCAGAGGACGATCTGGGCATGGTCTCCAGAGCCCTGGGCAGCTGGAGGATATGACCCTGGCTACTAAGGACAGAGTTTCCCAGCTCCTGTTCTCCATTCACGTTTCCACACTTGGTCCAGCATTGATTGGTTGTCCACCCCCAGGAGGTGGCAGGAGGTTAGGTTGGTGTGCAAGGATCTTACACATCATTTCAGGCTTGCCTCTGTGGTTGGGACTTCTTTCAAAGAGAGTAATTGTTGTGAACTAAAGATTAACCCAGTTGGAAACTGCTACAAGTGTGTCTCTGCAGCTTAAATGAAGAGCCTGAGGCCCGGCTGGGTCCTAGGCGCCAGGACCCAGAGAGACGAAAGTTGTATGGGGTCTGGGACTTGGCTCTGAGGTGCTGCCCGCTGAGACCTGCCCCCTCAGCCAGGGCCAGGCACTGGACATAGGACCCCGACTGGGTGCCGGATACCCTGCACGTCCAGGACCCCCTCCTCCTGGCCTGGGCCTGGACCCCAGAGGTAGAGGGTGGTGCCTGGAACCTGATGCGTGCTTTTCAGAACTGAGAGTAGCATTTGTTTGGGGGGGAGGTTTACAGCAACATTAGGGCTTCCCTCTTGGCTCCATCGGTAAAGAACCTGTCTGCAGTGCAGGGGACCTGGGTTTGATTCTTGGGTTGGGAAGGTCCCCTGGAGAAGGCAGTGGCAACCCACTCCACTATTCTTGCCTGGAGAATCCCATGGACAGAGGAGTGCGGCAGGCTACAGTCCATGGGGCCGCAAGAGTCGGACTTGACTCAGTGACTAAACCGCCACCACTACCACAAGAACATCATGACCTGACCATGACCTGACCTCAAGAACAAAGACCCTGACCCCAGAAGTACCAGGCCACTCCCTCAGCGTTCCTAGAAAAGTGCTTTGCTGAAAGTTTTCTGGTGCTCAGCTTTTTTTGTTTGTCTGTCTTTTCTCCTTGTGTGGCCCTGCAGTAAGGCTTTCTCTCCTCACTGTGTGTTAGGAGCACAAACTTGTGATCAGTACCAAGATGATATTCTCATCAATAATAGAATCTCTTTATTCTCAATGTGTTAGATTTGTCCCTCCTCACCCCGAAATGTTCACTATCAGCTATACTTGGGGACAGAACATTTTAATTCATATAAATTATTTTCATAATCAGAGAGGAATGTGTGAGCCTGAGATTCAATTTTTGAAATAAAATGTTTATTCTGAAAAGCAAACTTGTCCATAAAATGACAGTAGCAGTTGGACAGTGGCAGTTGGACTCATCCTGTGCAGAGTTCAGTTAATTCTGAAGGTTCTGTGATGTGTGGTCGCCATGGTAATGTGGTGATACACATTCTGCATTCAGTGTGTTTTCGAGCTGAGAGCTTCATGTATGGTGGCAAAGAAAAATGGATAACCTGAATTGTTTGGGAGGTAAGTTCCCACTGATCCTCTGAAGGCTGCTCCTTCAAATGGGCTGGTTAATCTTTACTGATGAACTTTCCTCATCTTTTTTTTTTATTATTTTTCTTTTCCATCACTGTAATTTATCTACAGAGTTATAACTGTGTTTTATAGTTTTGTATTATTCCTTAAATTATATTTTGATTCTCCTGTCAGCTGGCTGCCTTAAATATCTTCCTAGATTTCCAATTTCCCAATGCCAGTTTTGTACACCAGAAACAGATGGAAAGAACTAACAGAGGAGAACCATGATGTCTCCCCAACATCGGACATTATAGTAAAGGGAATTACATCTCAACTGTTCTCAAATGCTGCTGCCCAAATCTACAAACACTAGCAGTGTAAATCTAGAGACTTAACAAGGAAAGAAACTGGAATTTACTGGTGGGATTCCCATGGGTGGATGTGGGCTGGATCATTGTTTTTCTGTTGCCAAGGAGTTTAGTGAGATGGCATAGTGCTATTGGGTTGGTAGGAATAACATCTGGTCACTGAGGGAAGAGCCTGTCTGTTGATCCTCAAGGAGAATCTAGGGTTACGGTCTCCAGGCTGTGAGGATGGAGATGATTTTCAAAAAGAATATGGGGCTCTGTTGTCTTCCACTACAGGGTATAGAGCATGATGAGAAGTTGATAGAGTCAGAATTTTAGTGGGGAAAGATTGAACTCCTGCCCATTCTTAGCTAGCACTTGGTCCAGGCTGCTCAAATAAGTGTTCAGATCAGCTGTGAGACTTTGAGCATCTCAGACTTACTTAAGCCACCAAAGGCCAGCACAGATGGCCACCTCCCCAGTTAACTCACATTAACTGCTCATCCAGACTTGCTCAAGTTAAAGGGAAGTTAATTCTTGGTAGAACCATCATGTGGCCTTTGGTTTAGACGGTTCTGAGCTCTGAGCCAACTTGTTGGCCAAACAGACCGCTGGTCACTTAGCATGGTGAACTGGGCTTTGGGAAGGCTGCTCGTGAGATGGTTGAGTGTGTGAAGAAGCTTTGGGGGATGGACAGACTTGGAATCCTGTGGTCTTTCTGAGGGGCTTTGCTCAGAGGAAACTTGTATTTTGGATCAGGAACTGAGATATAGGAATGAGTGGTAGAAGGAGGATTTGAGCTCTTTTTAAGGCTGAGGCATCTTCTTCAGGGCATCAGCTCTTATCCACAGAAAACTAGGGGCAGGATAATTTGAGTTGGAGGTAGGGTTGAGGTCCTGGGTAAGGGGTTTTAGCACAGGTCTCAGGGGTGCAGGCATCTGTGTCCTCAGGGAACCATCTACAATCCTGCCCCAGGTTCACTATTTATTATTGTGTGACCCTTGGAAAATCACTTCATCTCTCTAAATTTCAACACCATCTAATGTAACATATGGATTACAGCCCACACTTTGTCCACCCTTCCTCTTGAACAGGGCTGAGTGTCCGAAGAGGTGATAATAGATACTCTCCATGCGCTCTAAAAACTTGTTTAGTGAAAAAGCTGAAGAATAAGCTTCCATCCCCATTATTGGAGCCATCAAAATGTCCTCTCTGCTTTCAACCACTACTGAAGGCCCATCTTATTCTGCCATCATTCAAGGTTGAACGCTTAACAAAGAATATGAAGCACCAGTCATTTACTTTTGTATTTATTATTTATCTGTCTGTATCATTTATTTATTGGCTGGATCGGGTCTTAGTTGTGGCATGTGGGATCTTCATCACATTGTGCAGATCTTTTGTTGCAGGGCACTGACTCTCTACTTGTGGTGCTTGACCTCAGTAGTTGCAGCATGTGGGCTTAATTGCTCAGAGGCATGTGGAACCAGAGTTTGCCCACCAGAAATCAACCCCATCCCCTGCG